>NW_021604633.1:11364642-11369056 GCF_004785775.1 Grammomys surdaster | reverse complement strand
TCAGTCAGAAACAGTAAATATTCCAAACAGTGAGTTGAAATCCTCTTCAGTCGAACTGGCAAGTGACCAGTATGAAATGAATGGCCCTCAAAGGCATTGGATTGCTGGTATAGACTTAGTCTTTGTACCGGTAGAAGCAGCCCAAAATAACCAATAAAGCTTGTTCACACAACTGTGCTGACAATGATATTAATGCCTAGAACAACACAGAAGTTAGCTGAGGGAAAACCATGCTGGGTTCAGATGAATAAAAACCAGAGCAGGGCAAAAGCAACTGGAAAATTATGAAAGTGACCAGGATAGTGAACGCTATGTTCAAGCTCCCAACCTGGGTGGGCAGCTCGGGTGGGAAAGGACCGCCTCCAGGGTTAGGCTCACTGACCACATGTGGAACAGAGCTTGCTACAGCAGGCCCGAGTGAGACAAGGAGCTACAAAACATGTTCTGCTCTAGGATTGCTGCCCAGAAACACTGCTACCCACCTGTTTCAAGGAGATCAAAGGCAAGCCTTTCTTAACTCAGGAAACAAACCTAAGGAGCAGAAGTGAGAGCTGTCACCAACCAACACCTCCTCCTCTCTGAGATTAAGACAGTAGCATACCTGAAAAGCGGACCTATCAGATTCTTACGCGCTATCTACCGTAACTCCTTATGCGGAGTAGTTTATTTCTAAGGACCATTCACGTAGGAGAAGAACGGGGTGAAGTTCTACATTAAACCAGGAAAATTTTGAGGTTAACTTCACATGGTAGCAGACGTTGATAAATGATATAAACTACTTTTGACATATTAAAAAAAAAATCAACGTACTTAGATTGAATAACTGCTTCTCCTTAAGTAATTGTATATGTGTAAGCAGACTTATAATTCTCTGTGTTGAGTAGCTTCAATTCTCCTTATCATTATTTCATTATTCAACTTGATACATATGATATTAGTATTCCCTAATAATTAAGGGATATATAGATACAGCTTGTTCTACTTTGCTTTTTATTACTGTTGTCAAAACACCATCACTAAAAGCCACTTGGGGAGGAAAACGTGTGTCTCATCTTAGAGTTTATCATAGAAGGAAGCCAGGGTAGAAACTGAAGGCAGGAACCAAAGCAGAGAGAATGAGTGAGCACTACTCCTCTCTAGCCTGGATTGCTCTCCAGGCTTATGTTCAGCTACCTTTCTTATACTTCCTAGGGCCGCCTGCCAAAGATTGACACCAGACACAATAGGCTAGGCCTTCCAATATCAATTATTAAACAAAACAGCATTCCACAGACTCTCATACGTGGAGTGTTGTTTTATTTAATGATTGTTTTCAGATGAAGGTGGCTTCTCTCTTGAGGCCCCCTTTTCTCAGATGACCCTAACTTGTGTCAAGTTGAATAAAAAACTAAAACTAACAAGCTCAAGACTATTGACTATTTGTGTTTATTGTCTTGCTTGTTCCTTGACTATTTACTTCTATTGTATTGCTAGTCCCTCAACCTAAAACTGACCTGAATACTTGCATGTAATTCAGATGGTATAAAAACAAAAAGGAGGAGGGAGTGGGATAGGGATTTCTAGAGAGGGGAAATGGGGAAAGGGGATGACATCTGAAACATAAATAAATAAAATATCCAATTAAAAGAATAAAATACAGTCAAATGTCAAAATCAACTCATTTTATCCTAATACCCTCAAGCTAGATTCATGTAATATTAACACAACATTGATCCTAATGTTATCACAGTAAATTTAAGATGAGTCAAAGATGATAGGCCTTTCAAACATTATTACTAAATGAATTATCTCATTGCTGTGCTGGCCTCAGTTGGGATTCATCACTTTGTGTGGATCTACTGCTTGTGAGTGGGCACCTCCCTGACACAGTCAATTTCTTGACATGAACTTCAAAACTCTGGCTTTGATCAAAACTGCTTAAAGTTTTTGAAAAAAAAATAGTGGTTTGCATTATAATGGAATGGCTCAAGACTCAATTTAAAAAATCACTTGAATACAGCAGTGCCTGCAAAGTAAAAATGGATTTGGGGAATACTGAAAAGTCTAATATTTCTCATAAGGAAAATTGGTTTTTTAGTTTAAAAAAGATGTGAATGATTAATTCTTTGAAAAGTTAAAAAAAAATAGACTATGTGAGTTACACTCTACTTCAGATTCACTGGGAGGTAAACGAGGCAATAGTATGTAAGCACAGCAGCAGGACTTATATTAGTCAAGATATGCTAAGCAGTGTTATAGTTATGGTAAAATAAAAACTGAAACGTTTGTACAATAACGGTCATTTGCCATTTACTGTGATCTGAGGACTGTCAAGAGGTTCCTCAGAGCAATGCTCCACTACATGGCAATATATAGAATGATTCCACGCATGGCTTTCAAAGCAACACTAGTCCCAAAAGCAAGTGTTAAGTCCAAACTAGGATGAGAGAAAAATTTGTAGTAAGCAAAGTATATTGAGTACACTGTGTGTTTGGGCTATAGCAAATAAGGAGAAAGGGATACTGCAGTCAAGAGTGACACCCTTTATCTTTGTAGCAAGTGCCATTGATATTCATTGATCAAAAACAAATTGATCCATATGTAAAATATTCATATTAAAACAATGTCTGCTGAAATTCAGATATCTATTGCAACTTCATAAAGCACTGGTACCCAGCTCACAATCCAAAAATTATTTTCTTATTTTCTTTGGGTTTTTGCCACATCAGAGTAAATTGTTGAGATAGCCTCCTTAAAATTATACATTTACTAATAAAAAGAAGTACTTTTCTTAATTCATACAGTATCTGACATAATTTATCAGGCTTTTGATAAATATTAATTTTAACATTTTAATTACCTAAGAAACAAAAACAAGAAAATGACCATTTAACAAGAACGAAATCACTTCTACATATAACATGGTTACTATCTTGAGAAGTCATCTTTTAAAAAAAACTAAAAATGATATTAAGAATGTGAAGTAACTTGCAGATAGACTCAAAGCAGAGTACCATATCTTCTTAAGAATAGCAGGGAGACCATAACTCAAGCAGTGTACCATATCTTCTGAAGAACAGCAGGTAGATCATAATTCAAGGCAGTGTACCGTATAGACCATGACATGTTTCAAGGCACAGGCCAAGAAGATTTTGTACTTTTTACCACCTGGCCCCTCTTACCCCCTCCCCTTGTAAAACATGCTATAAAAAAGCATTTCATGTTC
Organism: Grammomys surdaster; assembly: GCF_004785775.1. Taxonomy (NCBI): domain Eukaryota; kingdom Metazoa; phylum Chordata; class Mammalia; order Rodentia; family Muridae; genus Grammomys; species Grammomys surdaster. The sequence continues at coordinate 11,365,851 of NW_021604633.1, read as the reverse complement.
AAAAAAAAAGAAATTAAAAAAAATTTCCTGACAAGAATGTGAAGTAACCATTACAAGATCCCCTTCAAGTACTGGAGGTCAGGCCTCTGTCCCTGCCTTTGCAAGATTAGATTAGCCACAGCCAGTCTATACTTAGAGAAAGGAGGAGATGTCAGAGGCAGCCCTGCTTACCCACTGAAGGCCTAAAATCAGCCATAGGCCTAAAATCAGCAATAGGCCTGTCATACATGTACACTAAGACCAAGTCTTGGGTCTCAGTGGAAAAACATTGAAGCAGATGGCTATAAGCTAATGTAAACAGGCAGCTTTTGTGGAAATTTACCAGCCTGAGTAGTCATAGACCTTGTAAATAGGTAGCCTTGGCAGACAATACCAACTTAGATAAGAACAAGCAAGTCATAGGCAGAGTCATAGTGACTTGTCCCCTGAACCTTCACCCAGCCGATACCCGGTTCTGAAAGATATCTGTATTCCCCCTGAACACCCACACTCCAGTGTCATTCCCTTCCCCACATCCTGCCTTTCTGTGTTTATAACCCCTGTGTGAATGAATTACAATTTGAGAAAAAATAAATTATTTTAAAAGGAAAAGAATATGAAGTAAGTGATCAGATTGGAATTCCAGGAATTTACAAAGACAAAAAAAAATTCTGAAATCTACTTTCATGCTTAAGTTATCCAAACTTCTAAGTCAAGCTAAGAATAAGAAAAATTAAATTCAAAATGATGATAGGCATCACATACATGCTTTTCCACTGGTCTCTATATTGAAAACTAGGTAGAAATATGATAGCAAACCTTATTTAACTCTTAAATTATTGTCACTTTTATTGTCAATCAGTTTTATGTAATGTAATTATTATATTGCTATTTGGTGGTTTCCTTGGCTGGGTGTTTTGGTTGGTTTGAGACTTACCATACAATGGCACTATTGCAAAGCCACTATTAATGCTTCAATTACATCCCACCATTCACTAATCAGTATCAAGAGAAGGGTAACAGTAACAACCATGAATTATTCTGTTCCTGGGATTCAATAACACATATAAAATCATTAGTAATACGTCTGGGGCATGGTGGTCAATCCTGACACCCAGAAGGGTGAACAAGAGGGTTTTGGATTTGAGTATTGCCTTGGCTATTTAGTAAAATTCAGTCTTATAAATAAAATAAAATAAAATAAAATAAAATAAAATAAAATAAAATAAA
>NW_021604633.1:11326578-11364632 GCF_004785775.1 Grammomys surdaster | reverse complement strand
AAATAAAATAAAATAAAATAAAATAAAATAAAATAAAATAAAATAAAATAGCATAATATAATAAAACAAGAAAAAATATCATCACCAAAAGCAAAACAAAAATAATATAAAGTTTAAAGGGCATAATATAAACAAATATGTTGGGGCTATCTCATCTGTAACATACTGCTGATAAGTTGAAATCTCTTATTTGATTCTGTTGGCTTGACTCAAGGAAGACAGAAAAACTGAAGACCAACTTTTAAAGACATGTCTTTTTAGGAAGCCAAATATAACTCTCAGTCATCCCTACCTGTCAAGACAAAAATCTAATGAGGTTATAAAAATCAAACTAACTGTATTTTTGGACATCTACTATGTGCTTAACCCTATTGATCTGTGAAAATCTGAGTGTTTTATTTTCATGCTTACATTGGCATACTTTAATCAAATCCTCATACTCAGTCTGGATAAAGTAATACTATCTAAAATAGTAGTCCCAAAGAGAACCATTAGCAATATTATTCAGTCAGCACTTGTGTTTAAGTCATAATTAACAATCAATTACCAAACTTCCATAATAAATTAGAACCTGAGATCAATATCAGTCTAGACAGTTCTCCCTTAATTCCAAGGTGATTTTTGGAATAATGGTCCTATTATACTGGGACATCCCATTTCTAATTTTTTTCTTTATCTGCAATAAAAATAGCAGCACACATAGTGAGACGTATAGTTTCATTACAATAAACGGAACATTTACACATGGAGACTGCTCCATATTCAGTACCTATGCTGCACCATTTGTCCTTAAGTCTGGGGATTTCCTTCACTTGGCATGAATTATAGGAGAGGTACCTAACACCCAGACTGAGTGAGTTATTCTAGCTTATGGTGGTGTTGGGGAGAAAAGCACATAAACCAGAGGATGTCATTAGACCAGTGACAATGGAGGAGAAAATATCCAGTGCTGACAGCCCTGCTCAGTTGCAAGCTGATGGGTGTCAATGTGCAGAGCAGTACAGACAGAGTGGCTTAGGAAAGGGCTTGCTGCATCTGGTGAGAAAAGAACTACAGCAGCAAAGAGAAAACGAAATATTGTATGACTGCATTAGCTCCACCGAGGAGAAGCAGACACAATGAACCTACAGTACGGATAAAGAAGGAACTAGCCACATGTCTTAATGCAGTCTTTGTGCCTCAGCTGTAAAACAGGTTCTGGACTTGTAGTTAGCGTGGCTGCACAGATGGGGTCCGTTCCCCTTTTGCTGCAGAATTCAATATTCTAATTATGACCTGCACTGCTCCTGGCATGAAAGCAAAGCCACCGATGTGACCTCAAGGGTAGGTAGGATAAAAAGCCAGGCCTGTAAACTCATATGTCTGCTCTTTTTCACTTCCCTTTTCCTCCTGCTAATTCAGTCTGAGTTTTTTGACAGCATTTGGAATTCTTCAAGGTCTCACTGAAACAAAGATGGAAGATTCTGATGCAATTCAACAGTTAAACTAATGGGGGAGGCAGCATAGGCTGATTAACAGTGTGGCATAAAAAAGGCATGGGTAAGTAAAGTGTTAATAACTGATTAAAGTATAAAGACCTTAGAAGAACTGCTGGAGTTGTCCAGCATTGTAGTACAAAATATGTATCAATGCATACAGGTTTCCAGCTAGTGGGACACTTCATTTTTGCCACAAATGTTGGGTTGTCCAACTCTAATTTTATCATAAAATTAGCTAAAATGCTAACTTAAACTTTCTGCATTATGTTTCTTTGTTTTTATTCTTCCGAGTAGAGCCTTGTAAATTTTCTCTTCTCTATAAGGTTGAGATCCAGAGTACAAATCAGATTTCAACATTCCATGAGCTGTTTTAAAGAACAAATGTTCTTAACAATAAGTTATTCTCATGGAATCTCTACTGCTGTAAATACAGCAAATAATCTGACATGTTTATATATATATGGCAACAAATATACTAGAATTATTCTCAGGTAGAATCTTTATTTCAATACCATTCTACTGAAACACTTAGAGATGATTCTCCCTTTCTCATTCCTCTAATGTCTGATGTCTTAATAACAATGTTGGCCACTTGAAAGTCAAGAAGACAATTGTACACTTTCAGTCATCCAGGAACTTGCTAAGAAGATACTTGTTAAATTCCATCTATGTTTCCATCCATGTGTCAATCTTATGAAATAGGACAGAGCATATATCCACAAGAAAAGACGTCTATAGTAGATCAGACAAGCAGAAAAAAAGGATGTTTAGTAAGCTATGAACTGAAAGGTATCGTAGAAAAACTAAAGGAAAGAATATGTAACTAAATAGATTGGATTTCAATTATAATAACCAGAAAATATTTCACTGAGAAAAATAAACGTATCTATGAAGTAAAAACAATGCAGCCATAGATTTATGGTAGAACAGTGTTCTATGATGCGAAAGCTGTGAAGGCAGATGGAGCATGAGAGGAGGTGTTAAGTTACCCATAAGGACCAAAGAAATCCACCAGTAGGAGATAGCCACTGAGTCCCAATTAAAGAAGACTATGTATATCAATATGAGCATGTTGGTCATTACATTGAATAAGATGTGTGGCCATTGGAGATTTCGTATCAATGAATGACCTGTATAGTCTTATGTTTCATAAGCCTTCTATTGATAATAAATTGTTGGTGTAACAAAAGCCAAGTGAGAACTTCAACTAGAAGATTAAAAGAACTAGGAGTGAACAAGTAGCCACAAGAAAAAGAACAGATTGATCATACTGCATATGCATTCTATACTTCAGATGAGTAGAGCTTGGTGACAGACTGGAAACAGGGCATGAGAAAGCATCCAACAATGTTGGTATGAGGAAAAAACTGGAAGCATGGAGTGCCATTAACCAAGAAAGTCAAGATTCTGAAGATTAGATCTAGGGAAAAATATAGGGCTTGGAATGTAATTTTAGACTTGCTAAGTATCAGGTGCCCATAGTATATCAGAATGGAGAAATCTAAAGTAGAAACATACACGTACTAGGGATATTTACCTTGGAGTTTTTTTGTAAAAAAAATGGTAACTTTTGAAATCATGAAAAGTACAAGATTGCCAAAATAGTGAGTATAAAAAGAAGAGAGGCCCAGGGTTGAGGCATTTGTGGTCTGAGAGATTAATAACTTTATAAGGAAGTCAGTAAGATTTTTTAAAAAGGAGAAAGACAGAAATAATAAATAAACAAACCAACAAACAAAAATATTTTAAACTTCAGAGTCTGATATTCCAGAAGCTATGGACGGATACTATAAAGGGGGAAAAATATCAAATTATGGTGATGAGTCAGGTGAGATGGTAAAGAGTAACGACTGGGTAAAGCAGAACAGAGTCCATTCTTGTCTTTTTTAGGTAAATTTCATTAGAGTTTCATAACCAGAAGCCTTGATAGTGAAGATTTAATATTCAGGAAAGAAAATATCAAAGGAATTAGGTGTAGTTAATTTGGACAGTGTTTGGAGAGGTTCTTCTATGAAAGATCAGAGCTGTGGTAACTGGCAAGGATAGATCCAATAGACTCTTTTTTTTCCAATGGGGAGAAATAAAAGTATGTTTGTATGTTATTATAAATTATCCATCAAAACAGGAAAAAATGATACAAGTGATATGGGCATGTATGTAGAGGAAGAAAAAACAGTCTATCAAATGGAGGGCTTGTCTAGTCTATAAATAAGAACACCCTTAAATCAGCATTTTCAAAGCAATACACTCTTGCAGGTCATAGTTATTATGCTAGAAACTTAAGGAAGCTCTTTCTGATTGCCTATATTTTGTTTAAGAGAGGTCATTAGCATAAGTTAGGATTTAGGAGAAAAAATAGAAATTTGAAGAAAGGAGAAAATTAGCATTTTTTTCAAAAAGTGTGGCAAAATGAATAGATAGAAGAAATATAAAATCACTTCATGCAGCATTACTACCCCAATTGAGACTAGATGTCATAAATTTAAAGGAAGACAATCATTCTGGTTATGTTTTTGGCAGCCATTTATAGTGGTATAGTAGCAAATATGGGTAAAGAAGTGAGATGAATTTCATCACAGTTTAATCATGAAGAAAGTTCTGGAAGACAGACATATCTCAAGGAGAATTCTTACAATAATGGATCATGAAATTCCAAGTAGGTAATTAAAGGGATATAAAAGTGTGACCAGGAACAATGAAAAGTATTATATCAATCGTTTTGTGGCCTCTTTGAGACATGAACAAGAGAGGCAAGAGGTAGTTTTGTGGAGAAAATGCCAAGATATGATGTTTGTAGAAGCTGTCAGTTTTGACACAAGAAAAATCATGTGGTATATCTATAATGCTGGTTGTCTCACATAGATAAAAAGTGACCATTTCAGAACTGAAGCAGTCAGAGTAGTAAGACACCACATAGAAAGGAGCAACCACAAAGATTTGGGAAGTCACCAAGAGGTGAGTCAGGAGTTATCTGAAGAATGTAATTTTATGAAAGAACGAAACTATTGAAGGATCTACTACTTCAGTAGAAGAAACTGAAGGTCAGTAAATGAAAACAGGCAAGTCTCATAATGTGAGCATTGAAGCTGCTAGGACTTAGGCATGAAAGCTCACCGAGCAGCCTAAGGAAGAACCACATCTTTTCTATTTCCAGGTAGGTGTAGCAGAATGATAGATAAAAGAAGCATCTAAGAATGCTCCAGGATAGCAATGTATTCAAAGAAAAATTGATGCCAGTCTCAAGAATGGTTCTCAATCTTGTACTCAGCTCATATGTAGGTTGTATGGATGATAACTAGCTAGATGTATGTATGTATGTATGTATGTATGTATGTATGTATGGATGGATGGATGGATGGACAGATGGATGGATGGACAGATGGATGGGTGGATGGATGGATCAACAGATCAATGGATAGATGGATAGATGGGTGGATGGGAGGGTGGATGAATGGTAGATGGTAATATGTTTTGGTTAATATGTTTCTGTTTTATTGTGAAATACTTTTACTCCAAACTCACCAAAGTTCTGCTCACCCTGTTTCTCAGATAATTAAGTCAAATTGGTAGCATTATTGACTTTCTCTGTTATAGACTGCACAAACTACCCAGTCATATACAGAATATTGACTTTATCCCACATAGATTGACCAAGCAGAAATAGGAAGAATATAAAGTTACTTAAATATTATTTTGATAATAAGTGTGAACTCTCCAATTAATAATAACTATCACTCCCATTGTGTATATATGCTGAAACTATAATTATATGGTTTAAATATAATTAGGACAATCTCAAGATGGCAGCCGACACAATTCCAAGTAGACAATGAGAGGAACCAACCTTCTAGAATCTAAAATGTCCTGTGATTTTGAAAATCAAAACCTGTAATCACTGATATTTAGATCCAACAATTGAAATCAATTCATGTCTTACAGTATGAACACCAAAAATATAGATGAGATTAAATATAAGATGATGCTTGAAAGAAAGAAGTGGATTTGACATTCTATAAGGAGAGAGAGAGAATCAAGTGGAGTTACAGAAAGAACCGAAAACCCTCAAGGCAAGCCAGCAAAGAAAGAAGAAGTTCTCTTTTAAGTATAAATTGGCCTTTGTTGAATTTTAACAAGCCCTCAAAGGACAGATTCCTGGAGATGCCTAGAGTCCTTCATTTAAGGTGAAAATACTTTACACTTTCTCTCAAACAAAGAAATCGCACCGCTGGCAAGGAGCCAGAGCTTGCACATTTTTTTGAGGCACCACAGGAAAGAGAAAAGAGGGAGGCCAAGCCCTTCCACATCAAGACTGTGGAAAGAATGCGCCCACTTCCCAGAGTCCTCTCTGGTGGCAGTTCTGGGTCTGATTAATGAGTCCTCCCGTGCTCCTGGCCTTGCTGCCCCCAGGGCTGCTCCACAGTTTCAATTTCCACTCCGAATCTGGAAGTGCCTCCTCAGTGAAGAAAGCCCTGAAATGTTGTGAAGGGAATAAAAGGGAAATGCAGATATTAGTGCTACCTGGCCGGCAGGAAATTTGAACAGTATCAACTGAGATGCCCCAAAAGAACTGCTGAAATGTAAGATAAAGTTCTGAATGAGAGGACTATGTCATGAGCATGAATTTCATCTGTGAAGGGGATGAGGAGGTCAGAGTTTAGTCAGAAGTTTATTACTCGGTAGCACACGCCATCACTTTCTCATCCTGTCCTGCTCTAAGCTAGGACTTCTCCAAGTCACAGCTGATATAAGCTCTTTATTATTGCACTTAACCTCCTGAAAAGATCTGTGACACTTGAGTGGCTGCACTGGAATAGCATATTTGTAAGCTATTATTGATTTAATTCAGTGTGTGGGTGAGATATCTGCGAACATTTGTAATCCTAATGCCACTTGAACTTGTATGCTATCTGCTAGACATTGTCTTCATTTTACAAATATTTAGCCATTTAATGTCTCCAACGTACTCCTGTGGTACAGAAACTAAAGCAGGGAACGAATATGACCCATTCTTGGTTCATATCTGGAAAATGGAAACTGGGATTTATTTCTGGCAATGTCTCTATGGGTCTGTAGGCAGGCATTGCTTTACCTGACATTCTTTTTGAACAGACAACATGATCCAAAGACAGAGAGATGCTTCTTTCAGAGGGAACTATATACTGTGTTAAACAAATAATAATGTAACTTGCTTATAGCTTCCTGACAGAACTGAAAAAATTTTACTTATTTGAAAAATAAAAATAGACAAGCTCAAGCTAGACAAAACCCCAGTATGGTAAAGAGAGGGGAGCACAGTGTTCCATCCCCAGCTACGGAGCCACTGACAATAGGTAGGTGCTGAGATGGAGAAAGTCAGTTTTCTTTAAGGATGAGGCTCCTGGTGGGTCAACCACTCTCCAGTGGAAGATCATACATCCAAGAGTATATGAGCAGCATTTAATTTACTTGATAGGTTTTGTTTTTGTTTTAACAAGACTCTAAGCTGATTATGCAGAGAAAGGGAGTGTGATGGTCAAAGCACATTATATACAATTCTCAAAGAGTTCATGAAAATAAGAAGACAAAAGACGCCCATAAATAAAAAGAAAAAAGAAAGATATCTGAGAAGGCAACAGAGAATTGGTTAAGAATTGAGTCTGAATCCTGTCTCCCGTCGGTTTTCAAGCTTTGACATGTTACAGATAAACATTCTCCTTAAGACGTGGCTTTCCCTTCTGTACTATGTGGAAACAGAATTGCTTTAAATATCAAAGAGGACAACGAATGTTAGGTAATGCATACCTTATACTATAAAAGAATAGTAAGTGTTAGTAATTACTGACATGTCTTTAATATATATTTCCTTAAACCTATTAGTCCACTCAACCTGATGAAATCTAACCATTTACTTTATTTTCAGAATCTATGTTTAAGGAATGTATTATATGGACTACCAAGGATTAGAAAATGGCAGGGATATTCTGCACTTCAAGAAAATATTAAAATGTACTTGTAACACGGCCAGATTAGTGAATTAGTAAAATACAGTGTGAATAAATAAATATCGAAGAAACTGAGGGTCCACGCAAGATAAATCAGAATTAGTAAAAACATCCTACTTTGGCCTGTAAACTGTCCTAAGGTTTAGAGTTTCTCCTTAATCATTTAGTTTTAAGTGTCTCTGCTCCTGAGACTCACTTACTTGCAGTCCACATTGTGGTTACTTGCAGCAATGGGAGCCCCGTGACCAGATCGCCCCAATTCTCCAATGCTTCAAGCTGCCAAAGCTTCTGTGGTTAAGGACAAAAGTAGAAATGTCGATAATTTAAGGCCAGGGTTTTTCTTCCGCCGGAGTGATTCAACATGCAACTTGTGCACATGTGTTCCAGTCCAGATGGAGACTCAGATGACGATCAGACCCTTTGGTGTGAGTTCAAATTTCCTGAAGGTGTTGGAATGTCTGTAAAACATCAGATGCCCTTTTACTTGTGATTATAAAAATAAATAGATTTTAATTCTCTGCTGATTTGACATTTACTTCATTTATGGGGGAACTTGTCAATGTCATTGAAGAAATTGTTCATTATGAAAGGTTGTTGTTAGTGTCTGGCAAGTACCTGAGTTTCATAGTAGAAAGTAATATTTGATATGTACATAACAAAAAAGAAAAAAACCTGGAAACCAAGTCATTGTGTCTATATGCATTCCCAGTGTCAAAATCTAAAATCTTCGATCTTGTTCCAGAGCCATTAGTCACTTAGTCATGTTTTATAGAATAATTGTTGAGCCACTGACATTGCTCTGAAAGTGGAGTTGTCCTATTCAGTTTCAGAGTCTGCATATTAGTGCAAGACTTGTGACTTAGGCAGTATTATCAATATAAGTTCTAGACTTTCCTTTGTAAACTCAACACTCATGGCAAAGTATATTCTTCTGGTCTCTTGGTTTTACAATAACCGTTTTGGTTAAGGCAAGAAGATAGAAACCCAGCCACACAGTTGTTCCTTAATTTGTGATTTTTATATATTAGGTAATCTCAAAGAATAAAAATGTTGCAATAAAAGAGAGATTCATGGCAGATACATCTTTCAGTTAATGGCTTATATTTTTATTTTTAACCATAAGACATACCTATCAGTTAAACCATCATTGTGATTGCCCTTGTAGTTATGTTGATATGTAGTGCATATAAAGCATGCTTTGAGGAACAGATAAAAGTCCCATGTGTCCCTGCACAAGAACACTTCTCTCTTTTGCCAGAATACAGAATATACCATCAGACTCAATCCAATGGATAATGTCAATGTCCTCTGGATGAAGCTGTGACAATACATTTCTGTAACAATAGCAGTCATCTCAGGTGGTCTGCCCTGTTTGGTTTCCTGTACTCACTAAGGTTCATGGCACAAGTTTTTATTTTTCTTTCCTTTCTTGGTTTTTTTTTTCTTGTTTTAGTTGAATTTACATCATCACTGCCCTTAGGGGCTTCTGCCCAACACCATGTCTGACAGATCTTTCCTGAAAATTTTCTAAGGCAAAAGGAGTTCATGAGTCTTGAAGGAGAAAATGGGTACTTCTAGAGTGGCAGCTATCATTTCTACCTACAGTTCATTGGTCACCTCTAGTTTTATGGTGACATGATGCCCACAAATCCAAACAGACCAGTACGTACACCCCGTATGTGCCTCGAGATGAGAAACATGAAGGCATTTGCTAAGAAAATCATTAATGACTATGAATAGGTTCATCAAAGGATGTTCATAAATTTGAGGAAATATTTTTCCTTTATGGTGTAGAAATTATAAAGATGGGGTCCATCCCATGTGCAGTCACCAAACCCAGACACTTGCTGATGCCAGGAAGGACTTGCTAACAGGAACCTGATGTAGATGTCTCCTGAGAGGCTCTGTCAGAGCCTTATGGATATAGATGCTTGCAGCCAAATGGTCTGAGCATGGGGACTCCAATGGAGGAGTTGGGGGAAGGACTGAAGGAGATGAATGGGTGTGCAACCCCATGGGAGGGACAACAGTATCAACCAACCAGACCCCACACCTCCAGAGCTCCCATGGACTAAATCACCAACCAAAGAGCACAGACCATGGCTCCAGCTGTATATGTAGAAGAGGATGGCCTTGTCTGGCATCAATGGGAGGGGAAGCCTTGGGTCCTGGGAAGGATCGATGCCCCAGCAAAGAAGAAGGGCATTGAAGGGCGGTGGGGCAAAGTGGGAGGGTGGTTGGGGGAGCACCCTTGTGGAGGCAGGGGGAGGGGGTGGGATGGAGAATTTTCGGGGGGAAACCAGGAGGGGAAATAACATTTGAAATGTAAATAAACAAAATAACCAATTTTAAAAAAGAATAAATAATGGGCAAAAATGGGGCCAAAAACACCCCTCACTAAGTTAGACTATTTCATGAAAAAGGAGTCAAGCACTGGGAGTCCTGTTTGTTTAGTACAAAATAAAAATAAAAACAGGTTCTAATTAGAAAAGAACAGTAAGAAGAAAAGAAGATAAGTCAATCCTTGCAGAATCTTGCTTACACAAAGTTTGATTAAAATTATGTGACTGCCATTAATGTGGGGTTTTTTTAGTATAATTTAAGATCATGGGTGTCAAGTAATATTAGCCATGAGATGATCATCAGAGATATTGCCTGCATCTCCATTTGTGGACTTCTACAAATGACAGCCAAGTCATTTGTCATTTGAAGAAATTACCTGAAGCCAGATATGCTGATGCATATATGAGCCATACTGTGTAGGTTGAGGCAGGAGGATGGCAAGTGTGATATTAGCCTGGGTTCTTTCTATTAAAAAATATAGGAAAAGAGAAGAGGGGGGGATTAGCTGAATTTGAAATATACACAAGGTAAGATTATAAACACTTTTAAATAAAGGTTTACAATATAGCTTCTTCCTATACAGCATGTTTGGCAGGCATAGAGTTGAGATTCCATGAGTGTAGCTTCCCTATCATGTCCAGAATGCACCATGTTGCAGTGGTTGCCCAGGTCCTCTGCCTCCTACAATCTGGTTACTTATTCTTCCATGATTTTCTCTGAGCTTAAGAAATAGGAGTTATATAGTAGATGTAACATTCGTATATTTGGGTATGGCCAACCCATGATCACTCTTTCTCTGAATGTTTACCAGGTTTGGGTTTCTGTTGTAGGTCCCGTCTGATACAAAAGGAAGCTTCTTTGATGAGACTCGAGAGTTACATTTACGAATGAGTAAAATTTCACAAAGTCCTACCCCTAGATGAAGAACTACAGGTCATCAATAGCTTCTCAGAGAATGAGAATCCGTTATCTGCATGGACAAGCCCCCTCAAAGTGCTAAGCTCTACACTCATGGACATAAAAGTGACACTAAGGGGTCTCAGTAGGTTTTATAGATACAAATTTGTAATAATAATGATAATTAAAGAGGAGGTCATGAATGTGAGAGGGACTGGAGGACATATGGAGGTTGATGTGAGTGGCAGCAAGTAGAAATGATGCAAATGTAGTATCTCAAAAAATAAAGACTTTAGAGTAAAAAAAAAAATAGAACTAAAAACAACTAACTTTCTATACTCACTAATCTGGACAACTGACAGCCAGAAAACCATTTCCGTTTGAGTACTATAAGCCATAACTACATTTTAGTTTATTTTTAATTCTTAAACTTCAGTGTGCTGGCTATTCTGATGTCAACTTGACACAATCTATAGTCGTCAGAAAGGAAGGAACTTCAACTGAGAAAGTCTCCATAAGATCCAGCTGTAAAACATTTTCTCAATTAGTGGTTGATATGCCAGGATCTAGCCTATTGTGGGTGGTGCCATGCTTGGGCTGGTGGTCTTGAGTTCTATAAAAAAACAGGCTGAGCAAACCATGGGGAGAAAGCCACTAAGCAACAACCCCCATGGCCTCTTCATCAGCTCCTGCCTCGAGATTCCTGCCCTGTTTGGTTTTCTGTCCTGACTTCCTACATTGATTAACAGAAATGAGGAAGTAGAAGCCAAATAAACTCTTTCCTCTTTGCTTTTTAGTCATGGTAATAGAGACCCCAATACAATCAGTATCTTCCTAGTTAAATTATCTCTTTTTATAGCCATTATCTAACTATGAAGCTAGATTACTTCTTACTGTTTCTATGACTCAATAGCTAATTCCTTTTTTTTTTTTTTTTTTTTTAACTGGCTAGCATTCCTGTTTATTGCTGCAATTCTTCTGTTGATAGACATTTGAGCTCTTTCCAGTTTGAGGCTATAAATAAAGATTCTTTGAACATTTAAGGCCCAATTCTTTGTATGGAAATGTGTTTTCATGTCTTTTGGGTATACACCTAGGAATGAGTTGGTTAGATCATAGGAAAATACATTTTCTATGTTGTAGGCAACAGTCAAATTGTTTTCCAAAGTTACAAGTTATTTTAAACTGCTCTAGGATTTTTTCAAAGTGTAGCTACTCTGTTTTCACAAATGGTGGTCTAGCTGTTTCTTTGGTTATAGAAACTCTAACGGGTGTATGTGAGCATCTCCATATAAACTCAACTTTGATTACTCTATTATTGATCATCCTTCATATGTTTCACCCCCATATATAGCTTTCTTTAAAGTCTTTGCAACAATCATTTGATTGAGCTATGTCCCCCTTTTCCTTTCTCCTTTTAATTCTTCTCCCCCTGCCCCCCCCCCCCCCCCCCCCCTCTCTCTCTCTCTCTGTTATTTCTATGCATGTGCATGCACACGTCCTTAACTGGAGCCTCTGGGAGTGACAAGGGGGAGTCAGAGTTCCCTGAAAATGAAAAAGGAGTTATAGAAGGTTGTAAGCTACCTTGTAGGTGCTGTGAATTATCTCCTTCACCTCTTAACTGATAAGGAGTCTCTCTATCCATGTATATTTTGTTTTAAACTGACTTAACAAGAACTATGTAATTTTGCTATAATCCCTGTGTTACAAACACTATGAATTGCCTACTGTAATTTATTTGCCTTTGTGATTTCCAACTGTGTTGTAGAGGGGTGAAATGCTGAAGAAAGGATCATGGTTTACATCTTAGGTTGATTATTACCCTTCTTACATGAAGGAGATGTCCTCTGAGTTACATCTCATGCCTTCTGGATCTTAAATAGGAGGTATTGACACAAGACAGTCAGTCCTGATGACAATTATCACAATATTTCTGGGTGATTCCTATGTGTTTAATAAAGTGGTTGGCTATTATAAAAGGAAGTAACTATGACAGTGAACTATGATGTACAATTTTCATTGCTGCTGAATTTCTTTGATTGTTCTGACACCTTAACAAGAGAATTGTCAACTCTCCCTGGAAGAGATTGTTCTCACCTTAGGTGTTTTATACTTTCTGTGACTCTGAGAACTTCACACCCATGTTTTTGGTGTGTCTTGCATTTCTTTTTAGGTAGTTTTCTTTTCTTAAACCCTCATTCTAAAGCTAATATTTGACATATCTTTATTAAATCCTGACTCTACTGCATCCCACAGAGGAGAAAGAGGAGGAGGAGGAGGCGTTGGAAACAAAGAAACAAAGAAAAAAAGAAACAAAGAAACAAGCAGCAGTCCTGAATTAGAAAGCACACATTTGTAACCATCTACTTCTATCATTCTGGCTCCTTTTAAAACTGTGATTCTAAGAAGAAGGAAGGTGTGGATAACATTCTCCATATGCACGGTCAACAATAATGCCAATCAGCCCAGCTTTGAGGAACTGACTGAGCCAAGAATATAGTGTTGCATAAAATAACTAATAAGACTTGTCCATGTCTTAATTCATATCCAAAATAGACTTCCAACTGATAAGGCACGTTGTTTATTCAAGAATACTTTGAGGAAAAACATTAATTCACAGATTAAAAAAAACAGGTGTCAGAAAATTCCACTCTTATGGTGACTCATTTAACTTGTGTACCCATGGCCCAGTGTTCTTTCTCCACAGATACTTGCCATTTAGTTTCTTTGGTGGAAACTTAATAACTGAGTTTTATGTTTATCAGTGAAGATAGTAAAGTCTGGAAAAGAAGCAGAGCTATGCAACAATGGGTTAGCTCAAGAAAAATGGACTAAAACATTAAAAAAACTTCAAGCCAATGAAGCCAGAAAGTAAAAATTTCCTATAATGCAGACACATTCCTTCTTTCTTATATTCATGGTACAGCACTAGCCAAATTTCCCTTTCATAGCATGGATCAATCACTTCAACCTGGACAGTAACTTGTTTTGTTGATTTAAGCATATTACCGCAGAAAGTGACTTGGTGGCGACCTTCAGTTCCTGTTAAATAGAACTGCCAATATTACACCAGCAGAGCATATGGAGCTGGAATCAGGTCCTGTGAAGGCTGGATGCCCCAGTGTAGGGGAATTCGAGGGCGGGGAGATAGGAGTGGGTAGGTGGGAAGGGACACATCCTCATAGAAGCAGGAGGAGGTGGGATGGGATAGGGGGTTTCTGGATGGGTGGGGGGAAATGGGGGAAGGGGATAACATCTGAAATGTAAATAAAATATCCAATAAAAAATTAATTTAAAAAAAAAGGGAAAAGAATCATGTGAGATAACAATAGGCAGTGGTGTTTCCCTTTCAACCCTTTACTGTTGACAATGGGAGAGTGTGATACACAAGAAAGACACAGGTACAGAGTACATACATTCTCTGGGAAAAATCATGCTCTGGCTCTATGACATACCATCATTTTATCCTAACTGGCACTACAGGTGTGTGTTCAAAGACCATCCTGCCATTCTAGTCAACTAGTATCTTCAGCACAGAGTAACAATATGTCAGACTTGCATAATTTTAGTCTGCAGTTCATATGATCAGAAACAATACTATGCTGACATTCCTGACAGTTTATAAAGAAATTAGAAAGTGCACAATTGCAATAGTTGATTGAAATATTTTCTGCAACTCGCTGATGTCACTCTTAAAAACTTGTGCCTCATGATCACTGTTTCTAAGGGCTTAGCAGGATGACCAAAATAGCTCAGGCTACTTCCCTGTCCTAATCCAAAGTCATTTTCATGTCTGAAGCCTACTTCTTTGTTCTAACATAAAATTTAGATTCCGCCTGAAATTACTTCTTTGTTCTAGTTTAATGTCAGAATCCTGTCTGAAGCCCACTTCCCTGACCTTGGCCAATGTCATATTTCTGCCAAGCAGCCCATTTCCTTGTCCTTGGCCAATGTCAGATTCTTGCCAACCAGCCCCAAAAGCTCTCTGTTTCTCCCTCTTTTTTATTTCATAAACAAGACTGAACCTGTCTTAGGTCATTCTGTCAAGAATGACTTCCTTACTTAGTGAAACATGCGTTATCCAAAGCAATCCTCTATGTCTTAGGTTGGTAAGGCTCTGTGCTGAATCTTACCTGTCCTTGGCTTGCCAGACTGTTAAGTTAATAAGTCTGTTTGGGGCTTCATTTTCAGTTTCAAGCTATGTACTTTGGCTGACAACATGTTGATGTTGTTAAAGACAAGCTTTAACAGGATGGGCAGGAATAAAAGCATTCCCAGGACAAAAAGGGCTAGAATGATCAAGCTATACTTGCCAATCTTGAAGCTTGACCAAAATAGAAATACTGATGTCAGGACATGGGTAATTTTATCGGCAGTATCTACCGCATCATAAAACTTTGTATATTGCCTTGCTTGTTCTTTGACTATTTAAGTTTATTGTCTTGCTTGTCCCTTGACTATTTGCATCCATTGTATTGCTAGTTCCTCAACCTAGAAATGATCTTCATACTTGCATGTAATTAAAATGGTATAAAAGCAAAAAGAAGGAGGGGGATAGGATAGGGGATTTCTTGGGAGGGGAATAGAGGAAAGAGTATGACATCTGAAATGTAAATAAATAAAATATCCAATAAAAAAAGAAAAAATATGAAAAAATAAAGTTAACCTCTGAGTTTCATCCTGAGACTATTATTGACCAAGCTAACAAAAATGTTGAATATAGTTTCATCCATATTATTTGACATGGCCCCACTGTTGATAGTACTAGCTGATATATATATATATATATATGTGTATATGTATATGTATATGTATAGATAGATAGATAGATAGATAGATAGATAGATAGATAGATAGATAGATTACAAAGAACAAAACACTGTCCTTCCCATAATGGCAGCAATGCAATGAAATCAATTAATTATGTGACAGTTGGTTGCCTTCTCACCCCAGGAAATAATGCCATTTTTCAGCCCAGTGCTAGTCTCTGAAGCAGATAGAATGGGGTACTCAGCGGTGGCTATAGCTATGTAGATTTGATCAGTGAAGGTCCATGTTGCCAAGTCAATTTTTATCATTTATGTTTGATTCCAAAACCACTTAAATCATGAGTCTGTTGGAAAATGGTAGGAATCATAATCCATAGTGTTTGGAATTGGTTCTAATGCTTTGTCTTAATTTGGCTCCCAGAGTCACACTTCCAGACCTGGGGGTCGCTGCACCCAGCTGCCTTTCGATTGAAAATAAAGAACTGCTGTACAGCCAATGGCTTTGCAAGGAGATGGGGTGGAATGTTTAGATTGCAGAAAGCAAGAGACTGTGAAAGAGGGGAGGAGGAAGAGGAGGAAGAGGAGGAGGAGGAAGAGAATCGCCATGATGGGGGGAAGCACAAAAATGAAACTTAAAGGCCCTCTGGCATGTATATATCAGAAAAAGTGGCCTGGGTCTGGGGTAGCAGAGAAGAAATACAGATTTTAAAAGATGTTAACTCTGAAATACCTGAGACGAGTGTTGCTAGCTGCAGGGAGGATTAAAAGTGCCCAGGCATGTCAAAAAATAGTTGGGGTGTGTGTGTGTGTGTGTGTGTGATTTCCTTCATGGGTCTAGAAAGCTCTTCATTGGATGCAGGGCATATGACCCACCAGGAGCCAAAGTGGTTTAATTAATTCACCACAACACCATATGCCTGCTGAAAGTGCCTTGTAGACACAAAAGGAATACTTCGACCATGAAATCTCAGTAATTTTGTTGCCTAAACAAGCTTTGTGTCAAGAACACATCTGTCAACAGACCAACAGAGATGAGGGAATTTTCACAAGGCCCCACCCATAATGATGATGTGTCCCAACTCCAATGACCTCTGAGGGAGAGAAAATCAGGTTTCTCCAGGGACAAGAGCCCAATAAGTTATTTAACTCAATTGAACAGGCATAAATATATGTACAAGTCAGGAACATGAAATGGACTCAGTGGGTTGTATACACATATACATACATGCATGTAATATACATCATAGACATATACATACATGTACACATACATATACATGAATCTAAGTAGAACAGATGGCGGAGTTGAAGGAGAAGGTGGAGAAGGGAAGAGTTGGAGATGAAAAAAAGTGTAGTGGAAATTATACAAGTTTAATATATTTATTCATATTTAAAATTATCAGAACAATGAAACACATATTTTTAAAAGTAGAGAAAGAAATCAGTTTTGAGCTGTATGCATGGCTCAGTGGTATGCTGGATGGTGAAGCTCTAAAGGTGATACTTAGCACATAAAACACAGAAAAAAACAAACTCACTCTAAACTATCAATGTAAATAGTAAAGATGCATAAATAAAGCTTTTAAGAATAAGTTTCTTTTTTATGCTCTTAGTTTAGGGATAATTTTCTTTAAGAGAACACATACACACAAATGCATGTAAGCACACATGCACATACATAGCACACACACACACGCATCACCAATATCATAGATAACCTATCACGCTCATTGGATCAGTATTGTGAAAATACCTGTGGTACAATCTATAGATTCAGTACATTCTCAATCAAAATTCTAGTGATATTCACTGAATACAAGAAGTAGTCTTAACATTCATATATAGACACATAAGAAATCCTGGATAGCCAATGCAATCAAGAGCAAAAAGGACACTATACCAGCAGATACTATTTGAAATTATACTTCAGAAACCTAATGATAAAAGCAACATGATATTGATATGAAAGCAGAATCATAGACCAATGGAATAAATTAGACAACCCCATGGAACCAGACACCTATTTTCAACAGATACCAAAAATACACAAAATAAACATTGAAGACAACATGGCATCTTCAAAAAGTGGTTTTGGTTAAACTATCCAGCAGGCATTTATACTTAGACTTGGCGGTTTACCAAAGAAAGAGAAGGCAAGAGAGAAAAGAGAGGTCATGGAGACCATGTTGGAAGTATCTTAAGAGGTGTAGAAGTGGTTAGGGTAGATACAATGAAGATACACTTTTATATGTATGAATTTATCTAGACAAAAATACAAGACATTCTATTAAAAAAAGAAAAAAACATCCATTTGCTAGGACTTCTGCCTCTAATTTAGAGAAATTGTGGTCACAAAGGGCCCTGGTTAAACTCAGCAGATCATGAAATAAAACACACGAAGAATCTTGATGAGGGAAGGGGTAATTGGAAGCTAAGGAAGGGTGTGGGACATAAATAGTCAAAATTAAGTATATACATGTTTGAAACTGACAGAAACAAATTTAGCTAATAATGTACAGAAATATAATTTTAAAACTTGCAAACAACCTAAATGTCTTTTTATAGGGGATAATGGTTTATTAGTGCATTCAAAGTTTAAAACAATATCTAAATTTTTGTATACTTTATCTATTTACATATATATCACTCCATTTTAATATTAATTTATTATCTTTGCTATTTATTATCTATTACTCCTCCTTTTTTACACTAATAAATACATACATATATATGATAGCACAGACATATTTTTACATTTTCATACATATAAAAATACCCATGCAAACATTATATGAGTGTTAGGGAAGGCAAAAACTCACAAGTAAAAGACAAATTAAATAACAAGCTATGAATTACTATATGATTTTCAGAACAGATGAAAGCATGCTATAGTGTTCAATATGTTTTCACATAAAGATATAGAGAAGTACTGAAGCTGAATAGGAAGGAAATGAAAAATAGTGAGAATGGATTTACTTTGGGATAAGCAAGCAACATGATTAGAAATGGCCAAAAGTGACCTTCAATCTAAAGTTTCATTTATTTAAAATTTATAAATGCAACAACTAACAAAAGCTTGTTTAAGTCAGTGATGTGCAGGAGTCAAGGTAGTCTACATTGAATCACCACAAAATATTAAGCTGAAGCCTTCATTTCCATTGGTCTTTGGAGTTTGTGTTTGTGGTTGTTTAAATAGGAATAGCCTCCATAGACTCAGGCATTTGATAGTTTGGCCTGTAGGGAGTGGCACTATTAGGAGGTGTGTCCTTGTTGAAGGAAGTGTGTCAATGGGCTTTGAGGTCTCATATGATCAAGCCAGCCTAGTGGATCTGTTTGCCTGTGGATCAAAATGGAGAACTCTGAGCTCCTTCTCCAGTGTCATGTCTGCCTGAACGCCACCATTCTTTTTGCCATGATGATAATGGACTACACCTCTGAAACCATAAGCCAGAACAATTAAATGTTTACCTTTATAAGGGTTGCCTTAGTCATGAATGATGTCTCTTCCCAACAACAAAATCCTAAGACATGCCCTTTGGGAGATAAGCATGTTTACAGGAAGTCATGAATTCTGGCCCCTCAGGTTGATACTGATGTGCTTAAAAGAAGAGCTATCAGGAAGCTTGTTGTCCATTTCTCTCTGGTACAAGAGAACAGTGGAAAACTAGCACTTGTAATGCAGCAGAAAATCCTCATGAGATTTATCTATTCTCATGCCCAGACCTCAAGTGGTCTGCCTCCAGGGCTCTAAGAATATGGCAGACTGTACTGGAATCTTCCCAATTTCATTGTATGTTATCATGGCAGCATAAACTACGACAGTGTCACTACACTATTCTTAACATAATTCCTTAAATTAAAAACAATCATCTCTCTTTTTTAAAATGTTTGTAAACGTCAAGATCCTGCTAACCAGAGAATATGTAAATTAAATTGAAATTATAAAGCTAAATTGGGAATAAGCTCTACAAACTAGCATTCCTATGAAATCTCATAATGAAGAAACAATGTTACAATACCAATAAACTATTTCTTTAGGGAAATTTACTGTTAGAAATGAGTACTATAACTTTCAAAACTAGTAAGAGTAGCACATTACATAGGCATGAATAAGAAGAAATAATAATAATATTTCAGGCTTCACTGGCAACTTGTAGAGAGATTTCTCCATCCCTTACACAGCATGGCATATGCAAATTTCACATTGTAGTTAAGATTTCAATTATAGCAAATAAAACCTTTATTCATAATTTATTAAAAGTGATGAATAATCAAAGGGACACTGCATGATTTATGAACTGGAACATTGGTTTCATGAGGCCTTTTTAAGTTTAAGGAAACTTCATATCTTTTTCTTTAATGATTACAAATATATATTTTGAAATAATGAAAAGTTGAATCATTTTTATTATTTTAGAAATATGTGCATGTGTGTTTTTACAATATGTCAAATCTTTAATTCATTTTTTAATTTTTTAATTTTTTTATTGGATATTTTATTTGCATTTCAGATGTCAGCAGTTCCACCACTTGATCTTCAGTAGAGCAAGGAAGGATACCATACTCTACTTTTGAATCACTTAATGAAGAAGGAGAAGAAGAAGAAGAAGAAGAAGAAGAAGAAGAAGAAGAAGAAGAGGAGGAGGAGGAGGAGGAGGAGGAGGAGGAGGAGGAGGAGGAGGAGGAGGAGGAGGAAGAGGAGGAGGAGGGAGGAGGGAGGAGGGAGGAGGGAGGAGGGAGGAGGGAGGAGGGAGGAAGAGAAGAGGAGGAGGAGGAGGAGAATCAATACCCCAAATTCTCTAGCTTACATGTTTTCATTGATAAATCAATATAAGAATTGTTTCACAGGGCTGGAAAGATGGTTAAGATCCCTGGCTGTTCTTTTAAAAGACTCAGAATCCCAGCACAACATGCTAGCTCACAACCTTCTCTAACTCCAGTTCTAGGTGATCTGAATCCTTCTGGCTTCCAAGGGCACTGCAATCATTTGGTACACACAGGTACATGCAGGCAAAACATCCTAACACTTAAAATAAAAGCAAATATGTCTCCTTTTAAAAAGATGTATTGCAGCTCTTGTTTTCTTTTTCTTTTTTTTTAAATGTGAATCAAATTATTTTTGACATTTACTTTTTGTGCTGAAAGCTAGTGAATGGTCACCTTCAATGTGCCTGGATATACCTTGGAACTGATTTAAGACACTAATTCCACTGGACGGTTTAAGGCTCACAGCTAATAGTGCACCAGCACAAGATGATCCATCCAAACAGCTTGCATTCTTTCCTTGTTGTAGGCAAGATTAGGTTCCTGCTATTCAGCTTAGCAGTTTTCCTGATATGTTAAACTCTGTTCTCTGACTGTACTTCTCACTCATATTGCTTTAAAACAAAATATGAAACACACACACATACACAAGCAAACAATCTATCTAGGCCACTATACATGGTGCTTGGCCATAACATCTATCTTTCCAGGAAAATTATTTCCAGTAAATATGGTAGCTCTCTCTTTTGGTATCTGTAGAAAATCTTAATATTCTCTAAATCCAGGGTGATAAAAAAATCTCTAAAACATGGTTTACAGCTATTGTTTAGTGGCAGTGGTATTTTTTATCCTCAAACTCCCAATTTTGCTTTTGTGTATTTACAGTTTTCTTGATCGCATTATTGTTTCAAGCCTCTTATGATTGCGGTCTTATGATTCATATGACTAATAAAGTTCCACCTCTGTGTGTCCCCACTTGGTCTGTTAGCATTGTGTCTGATATGATGTGGTGTATCTCTGTACCTGACACAGATCTCTATGACCCTGTGGACCACTTGAATTTGACTTTATGTTGTGAGTGCACAGCAGCTCCTCAGAAAGATACCAGACAGCACAGAAGAAAATGCTTCCAGTGTGAGTTTACACAGAATAAAATCTCCTCTTCTGCATGATCACAGCCATTTTCTTCTTTTAAACGATTCAATATTAGTATTTTAAAATATGTTCCACTAATACATGTGTCTACAAGTATGAATGAACATTATACATTTAAAACATTATATAAAAGTAGCTCATATCAAAATAAAATGACAAAGCTTTGATCAAGAAGTATCCTCTGATCCTCTCAGAAAGTAAAAGTGCTACTGAACCAACAGAGAGGAGAGATTGCCTCCAGAGGGTAGAATAATCTCCCCAGGCACTAAAATTACATCACCAATAATTGTTAATACACCTATTTTTTTAAAAAAAAATATTGTATATGTACATCAAATGTATTTGAAATATCACTGACTCATTGAAATGCCAAGAACCAGGTTCTTCCCTCCAGAATAGCACTACTACAGAGTTCTTCTCCAGAATCATTCCTGTGGCTGTGTCTGGCAGCCACACATGAAACGGATGGTTTTGTGCAGCTGGCAGCTGGTGCAGCCTTTAACCCTGCTGTTTTAGAACATCATAAAAGAAGCAGAATTTAATCTTCTCAAATCATTTGGTCAGTGACTGTGATTTCCGCACAAAATAACATCAAAGAAGACAAATAGTTTTGTTGATACTTCTTTGGGCACCTGGACCATCAGTGTATACAGAAGTAGGAAGCAAAAATCTCAAAGTCTGTATCACATTCTCAGGATTAGATGCTAGAGGGTACTGATGCTGGCCTATTACATTTCACTAGTGATGGAATGCGCTCAGGGCAATATAATTAGGAGACAATGTCACCTGACTAACAATCATCACCAACATGACTATGTAAACATGCGATAAACAAGGACAAGAATGAAACTGATATTAAGACGGAGAAATGACTATGAGGCCTCAATACTACACGAAGCACTAAGGTCAATTAAAGAATGCTGAGAGTAGAAGAAATTGTCTTCCCCAGGGAAGAGCATACCAATTGACGGTACAATTGCAAATGACTCCTGAGCTTCCAGTCTAAGAGTGGTGCTTCAGTTTGGAATGGGCTACACAACTCTGCATTTTGACTAGTGGTGGATTCCTACAATGACCTAGTAGCTGCTTAGTTTCTCCAAAAGACCTATTCTACCACAATATAAGTTTGTTTCTTCCATAGAGGGGTGAACATTTAATAATGTCAACTTAATCTTCATGAGTGAGTGGTAGTTCTTTAATGTTAATGATGAATGAGCACTCTACTACAATAACCATGAAAAGCATCCATAAAAGAACAAGCATAGTACACAAGTCTGCCCAGGATAGAGGTTGAGTGGGATATCTGTTGACTGGGTCATTCTATCATTATAACTGATTGGTTAGTGCCTATTGAGCATATATCATATTGGCTCTCAGATGGACCTAGACATATGAATTATATACAGTCACATATTTAAATACATATTACATTTGTAATCTTATGAAAATCTTACTTCCATAGAACAAATGCATATTATTTCTTCAGAAATATATTCTTGGTCCCAAAGCTCTTTCTTTAATGCTATGATGTTGGACAGTCTTTAGGGGTTTCATGTTCTTTTGACAATTTGTTTTCATAAAAAGTTGATGCCAAAAATATGGTTGTAAGATTTACTTATTGGAGGGTTTTCCTTGGTTGGAAAAGTAATGATTGAGCATTGATCAGCTAATATCAATACAACATACCAGACATTTGCTGGCATCTCTTCAGCATTCTGCCTACATATCTGATACATCTTACATATCTCAGCATATTTTGCATGCGCTGGTTGACATTTCATTATTAAACTTCTAATATTTCACTTTTATCCATTTAGATTTTATCTTTAAATGATATGTGTTGCCCTTCTAATTAAGGTTAAAGCCTACCAGGTTTCACATAGCCTTGGATAGTCTTAGTTAGATTACAGGTTCAGATTCCTTTCTTTAGGTAAGAACTCATTCAGCTAGCACCTGAGATTCCTGGAATGCCTCTCTATGCTAATAAGGCATCTTGGTACCTGAAGCCTTCAGCCTTTTGCCCATCTTGAATACACACACACACACACACACACACACACACACGCCTAAAACTGCATAATCCTTGAAACTCCTCAGGTCTCTATTTATTTGCCCTCATGGACCCATATCAGCAGATGATCCCCAGGGCCAGGGAGGATCACAATACTTTCTTTAATTTTGTTCACAATATTTTCTCCTCTAATATAATTTTTTTTCTCTGAACTATTTCACCTCCTACCATTAGAGTAAATAGCAACAAAGGAGTATAAGAACCAATAATGCACACAAATCTTTATCTGTCATCCAAGAATTCACAAATACTTCACTGTTAGACTTTATTAGCAGTAGAATGCCATTTGAAAAGGCAAAAGAACAGCTAAATTTCACTTGAAATAACAACAAAAATATGTACTTATTTTCTGAGAATCTTCATGCATTTTAATACATTATTTGTGGTAGAGGAGTGTACAACAATGCCCATGTGAAAGAGATTTTAATGACGTATAAGCAATATGCTACTTTATAAAATATATGAAATTATGAGAAATTCCAGAAAATGGCTGAATTTTCTTCTGAGTTGACTGGAACTCGATATCATTGCTCTGATGTTTTCATCTAGTCATCATATTCTGACTTAACTATGACGTTGAGATTTTTGGCCATGTCAAACTAGAAGTTTATGTGAATGGTACAGTCTACTCCTCTACTACTGGAGAACAAGTCCTCATATGTTGTTGCTATAATACTAATGCATCTTGGAACTTTATCTGAGCTTTATGATATGCAGATAATAATATTACTTGAGGATACTTCTGGATACAGTAATAATTGGTGAAAACACGTTTAGACCAAATCACAAAAATGTACATCCTAGTCTTCCAGTACTATATGAAGAGTTCCATGAATATAGGGAACACACAAGAACCCAACATAAACATTTAGGAGATACACCCTTCATTCTTTCTAAGCCCACTCCAATGTCTTTTCTTGCATTCCTCCTTTCGATTAATTTTGTCAAGAGGTATCTTGTCACTCAAGCAGAAAACATTCTACCGCTTATCTGTCCCTTTAATTTTCACGTCACTCATTCATGCAGCCCATCCTATAATATCTTCTTGCCAATATCTTCTCCATCCATCTTCTGCTTGCCCTTCCTCTGTACCAGTGCCTCATGCCTTGACTATCCTTCACTCCTTTATATTCCACTCTCTACCTGGAAATGTATTAGTGAGAGTCACTCCAATAATAGATTAATGATGAGAATGAGAAATGCATCTGAACAGATGGACTTATTATAAAATCTAAAATCCATTACGAAAAATATAGTTAGGTAACATGGTCAAAACATCTTTTCTATCAAAAGCCAAAAAGTATACAATTTAGATAGACTGTAAAGTTTAAACAGCACAAGAGAAAAAAATAAATATAACAAGTATCCATTTTCAGTCATAATAAAGCACTAAATAAAAAAAAATAGCAAGAGATAAAACAAAATGTCAATTATTTATAGATTGATAATTTCTTTAGGAAAAGTAAATAATTATTATAAAATATAACAAACTAGAATAAGGTAGACATTTTAAAAATAAGCTATCTTCTCTAGTCATAATAGCCAGACAGAAAATAGATGGGTTTTCAAACAAAGATATAACATAGTACAAATATTGCAAAATAGCTACTGCTTACAAGAAAATGACATTCTACGAACAAAATAGAAAAAAAATCTTAAGAAGATACACAGCAAATTTCCACAGAGTATTTTAATAAAACATTTTAAAATATTAGATCTTCCTAAATTAATATGAACAATCAATGCAATTAAGGAAAGAATTAAGGAATATAAGCAATAAGTATGTGTGAATATATATCCATACAACCTAAAAATGGCTTCTACCTCCTCCAAACCTGTTTCACTATATAATTAAGGTGACTAGAAATATTCAACACTGATACAGGAACAAATATGTCAGAAACACAAGTGGAGGACCTAACTATAGATGCACACATGGGAAATGAATGTGCACGACAGCTGGCATCTCTATGTCGTCATCAAGTGCTGTTGAACCAATAAGCTTGCATTGGTAAAAATGTGAAATAAAACAAACTTGGAAAATAACACTGTGCAGCTACTTTTCCTTCCCCTGAATAAATCCCAACTAAACTTCAAAGCATCAAAATGTGAAAAACAAAACAGCCTGCTGTAAATAGCTTCTGCCTTTGAAACAGGCAAGTGTTTCTTAAGACAAAAATAAGATCAATAATTGTAACACTAGAAAGAAAAGTCTCATTAATCATAATGTATTCAAAGGAGAGTATGAAAGAAGATGTGACAAATTCTCCAAACTGGTATTTGCCACTGATATAATAGCCAATCCTTCTTCCCAGTCATAACCTGAACACTACTGAAACACAGCATAATTTCTTTGTAGGAAAATTTGTAGCTTCTCTAAAATGTTAGAATATTAAATTGGAGATTTATAAGGATGAAATTTTAAAAGGTGCTTACCTGTGTGCATTTGGAATGGCTTGTTGTACTTTGGACTTTATCCCTAATCACAGTATTTAACTGTGCTTAATTTGTGAGTTACATGAAAATATTAAGAGTTGAGAATTCCTAGTATTGTAAGGTAAATTACAGCTATAAGAAAACTATTAAACTCAGTGCATTGTAAAAATAATGCAAGAGATAAATTTTAGAATGAAAATGAGACTAAGACAATCACAAACTAGTACATACAAGGTTAAGAAAATTATTAGTGTAATTTAGACTGACTTGTGAATGGGCTGTGAAGTTGTGTTAATGTGATGCCCTTAAGTATATGTTTTTACTAAAAGCCTTAATAGTTGTATTTACTTTTCATTCTTAAACTACCAGTATTTGTGTATCTCTAATTACATATAAAGTTACAAGAGAGTACGAATTCTATATCCTAAAAACCTTATCAAACGCAAGTTGATAACGAACACAATTCAGAGGCAACCAAATGCATGCATTTGGATTTTTGCACTATGAAGTCAGAGATTTCAAAATAAGTAAGCAAAATTACTGTTGTTTTCTCACTTATTTGATTAAATATATTGTTTCAGATATGTACAACTCATTCACATACAACATCATGTAGGTATGTATATACACAATGCAGTGATACATGTATGTAGCATGTGCTACACTCCTATCATTACATTTCCAGGATTCTCGCATAAAATGCCTCCTCCCAACCACCATCACTCTCCCTTTGCAATTTAAAGGTAAAGGTACTCTATTCTTTAATAAATCTGCTTTTTAATTTTGAATCATTTCCTTTAGATTTCCATGGCAAAATATATATTTAATATTTATATTAAGAATAGTGAATGGACTTATTAGCTTTAAGCTATAAATACCACAAAACAGATTGGGAAGTTGGAACAGACCCAACGTAAGTGGTTGCTAATGGTGACAGAGAAGCGTAGGCACCCCTGCAGTAAAGCCACCACACAATATGAGGAAAACCATTAAATGACCTGGAAAGGCATCAAGATGGCTGGCCCCTTTGTAGTTCCAACACAAAGACGGAGCCTTATTTCTAAATATTCTCCCTGGTGGGGAATTACAGCTGGAAAACAATCCCAGATGTATTCATTTGTGTAACCATTTGCTTCTTGTAGCATATAGGAATGGAAAAATTATTGAAGCCTTCAATTCTGGACTTGTATTTTTTTAAATGTCAGGCTTTGAAAAATAGCACCATTTTTCTTTAAAACCGTTCATTTACCTGGAATGTTGGCCAACAGGCCTATAATATGGACTTGGTTTTTGTTAAGATTGAAAAAATGCCCAATGGCAAGAAAGGAATGGGCAATTTTAGTGGATAAAACTAAATATGAACCCAAACTCTGCTGAGGAAACTGTATAAGAAGAGGAAAAAACAATGTTTGTACAATGCTGTTTGCCAAGAAATTCTCGATCCTCTTACAGAAGTATAAATTTAGAGTAGAAAGCAGTCTAGAAAGACTATTTTAAAGATACTGAAAATGAAGATACTTAAAATGATGCAGAAAACAGATGACTCTAGATACTGAGAGAAGACTTATTAAACTGAAATCTGTTCTTGCATAAGTCAGTTTGAAGACATACATAAATAAAGTTATGCTTCCCTATCAATTGGCAAATGAATTTAAATTCAAATTTTAGGAGCTTGATTGTTTAAATAATTTTTAACACAATTAAAATAATTAAATTATTTTTCATAATACTTAGGTAATACACAAATATGTATTTACATCTGCAAATCATCAACTCTAAGTATTAATTCTGCTAACTACCTTCAATTATACTAACATAATAATGCAGGATTTCTGATAAACATTGATAGAGAAGGAGAGAGAAGGGAAAATTATAATTATGTATCGTTTTTCATTACTTGATTATATATACTATATATATTAAAGTATATATTTTATATATATAAATATACAAGTATTTGTTTATATATATACATATATATATGTTTTAAAATATCAGAAACTTAAACACTAAAATAGTAAGATGTTATAGACATTTTATTACAAAGTAAATGGTGATTTCTATTGTAGTTTTATAGCTAGCGTCTTGTCAAGAATGTGGGACTATGCATTTGAATCACCATCTCTTTTGTAGATGTTAATTGAATGTGTCAGATTTCAGGGAATAGTTGGTGTCCAGGACTTCATCCTGGGGATGAAACCTCAAGGTGCTGCTACAAGACACAACTAGAGTCCTACCCTTGAATGATGAGGCCAGCTAGTGTCTTCCCCCATTTCTAGACTTCTGAATGCTTCCTGTGTATTACATCAGCCCTTACTCAACTAATGGAAAGGTTTTGTGCCCTGAGTATATGGAATGGATATCCTAGACCATGGAAGAAAAAAGCCTATTTGACTCAAGCGATCTGCTGCTTGGAGACAGATGATTATTCATATGATTATAACACCAGAGAAATGGACTAAACTAATTTCAAATGAAAGCAAGAACTCTGGCTAAACTATGTAAAACTCTCCTCACTATGACTTACTGCTTTATCCAGACCATTGAAGCTGCAAATAAAATTTATGAGGAAGAACAATAAATTAGGATTGGATAAAGGCACAATTTTCAGCCTCAAGTTGCTTGTACAGTTCCATTTTAACACATAAAATTCAGAGCATAATACTAACAAGTTAATAAAATCAGCCCAGTGTTGACATGAAAAAACATTTTTTAACAGTTGGTTAGTTCAATCAGTTAACCTCGCTGACAACTTAAAATTTCAAAAACCTATATTACTTGTATTCAATGAACATTAAAAATATAGAAAAGTTCATAAATACATGTAACACAAGTTCATTGGCCTTGGAATATATTTGAGAAAGGCATAGAGCAGTTGCTTTTAAAGTCAGAACTATAAAATTACCACATAATAAAAGCCTGTGCTTTGAACACTAATTGCCCATTTATTAAGGGGGGAAATGCTCTTTTTGAATGGTCGGGAAAGTGCATATAGGAACTTCCTTTGTTTATTCAGGAACATCTTTTAAGTGTTTTCGATTTCTCCCATCCCTTTCCCTTTCAGCAGGATCTTCATTTTACTAATATGCATTAGTATCAATACAGCATTGCATCCCTAAAGATTCCTACAGTGTTTTAATTGAGAGTAAATTGCCTTCAATAAAGAGGGCCTCCTACAGGCTTGGAAAGCTGGCCACCCTAGTGGCTGGGCACAATTGCTTGTTTGAAGAGTTTAAAGCAAAGCGTGATAGCCCACTTTGTCAGCTGCCTAGAGGGAAGTTGTCAAAGCTGGGACCCCGCTGCTTTATTCCTATAGCTGTGTTTTAGAAACACCTCACAAGTGGAATTGTGGTTGCCTCATCCAGAAAATGTGGAAAGGATTAATGTGGCATGTAAAACAAATCACTCCTGAGCTCAGCTGAGAAAGTGGGTATTAAAAGCACTCCAGTCAAAAGAGCTTTAGTGAGAGAGTCACGGTGATATACAGTCAGCATATGTTGGGCTGGTAATGCTGCAGGGTGTTTAGAAATGGTAATGGTCCATGGGTGTAAAGTCTTTCAAGACCTCTTAAAGGCACATGTGTTTCTTGAGCATGTTCCCCAAACAAGGACCTGTTATGGGTTAGATTCACTGAAGCTTTTAAACTTTATTGATTGGCTTGTGGGATTCCAGGTTCACTTACTACTTTAAAAAAAAAAAAACTGTTGATAAACATGCTCAAGAATCCAACTTTAATCTTAACCTTATGAATCAATAAACAATATGGGTTGTTGCCTCCTCGTCGATTACAGTACACACTATTTATTTCTATTATGGAAGTGTTTGCTAGTTTTCTGAGTTAATAGCCAATATATCTCTGTTGTCCTTCTAAATCCAGGTGCTTTGTAGATTTATTTTGAAGGGGAGGAAAGGGGAGAGACCTGAGGATTTCTTACTATTTGAAATATGAACCACAGCGTTAATAAAAACTTGTGGGTTTCAAGTAGAGAGAGAGAAAAAATAAACCTGCTAAGTGTAATTTCATAAACTGAAACGAATATCCCTGGTATTTCTACTTTATAAAGGAATTCATTTGGAGCTTCCATCATAATGCAAGCATATCATAGCCAATGTGGAATGGACTTTCAAAGAAGGAACAGACTAGGTTTGTACATAGAAACACAGTGTTTGTATGTACTAGCCTTTGGCTCCTGTGTGGTCTCTGTTTAAGAGATGTTCATATTTTATCAAATACTAGTATCATACAAATTTATTCATTCTTCTAAATAAGCTACACTGAAAGATCATGTTAAGCCCTTAAAAAGATGAAGGCAAAAAACAATTGTAATATGTATGAGGTGAGACACGTAAGAAGTTGTCAACATGTGTACACACATAAAAACATAGGCATGTGGGGGTTTTTGGTTAGACCTGATAAAAGTGAATAGGAAGTACTAGTTAACTAACCTAAAAATCTCATCAGTAGAAGTAAAGAAATAAAAATATTAGGTGAGACTGAAAAAAATCAAGATGTCACTGGGTTTGATTTCTGTGCTTCCAAGTTTGCTCCCACAACCATGACTGCAAATATTTTTTTCACCAACTTCAAGCATGACATTATTTGTTACCTTTGCTTTACTGCAGGCTTGGTAAAAGTCAAGATCAATAACTTCTCAGACACAGTTCCACTCTACACTGAAATTACAACCAGCCTTGGGGACAAAGCAGATATAAAATTTCTTGCCATCTCTGTAAAACTCATAAAGCATCACCATTGCCTTGTTTTTGAGTTGAACTTCCTGTCTTGGGCATTTTTCGTGTCACTGATCTCTTCCTAGCATGTTTGGCAGAAAGGAAAGAATATGGGAAAGAGTAAACTCTGGGGAACAGTGCACTGAATGTGAAGTGGGTATTCTGAAAAGGCTGCGATGGTTACAGGTTAGTTAGTAAAGGCAAGTGCAAGTGCTGTTGCCACTGTGTTTCAATAACGATGCAGGAAGTAAACAACCACTGTGGCCATGCACGCTCTGCATCCAGAGAAGCAACCAATGCTCCTGCCTTCCATTAACTTATGTAGAACTCATAAAAAATATAGACAATGTTCTGGACAAGAAGCTCCACGATATATGTCAATATTTGTGGAGGAAATGTATGGAGAGTCTTTGATCTTTAAATGCATTTTTTACTGTATGAATAGTCTCACTCACAAATAAATAAAACCTGTTCCCTGTTCCCCATCTTTCCACATTGTTTATAGTAACTCTGCCATGGGGCCATGAAAATAAAATATTCCACATATTACACACACACACACACACACACACACACACACACACACACATATATATATATATATATATATATATATATATAACAAAATAAACAATATATATTATATAATATTGTATAGTATATAATATGTATAATACATAATATTGTATATATACACAATAAATGATATAATATAATATGATATAATATAATATAATATATATAGTTAGTTAGTTAGCTAGTTAGTTAGAATATCCATGCTAACTTTTAGAAGCTATGAATTTTAAATATAAACAATTTGAAAGTGCTCAGCTAATATTTGGAAATATCTTGACCAAAATATATTTGTCTTTCTATATTATTTTCTGAATGATGGGTTACTTAGATATTAAAATAAAGACTGGAAATAGATGACATGGAAAAATATTCTTGATTTATCATAAAGACTTGTGACATTTTTTGCCACTTGGATTCTAAATCTGAATGATGTATGCTGTTGTGTCTAACAGTAACCAGATTTGGATTCTGGTGCTGAGAAGTCACTGACTGCCTGTACCCTGGGCTTAGTAGTACCGATTTTGAATGCTTCCCCAAACACACTAATTGGGGACCTGGATTGTGTTGAGTTACACAGGTTTCCCCATCTCCCAGACAAGCTGCACGTGAGGGCACACTGACTCACTGACTCACATCAAGATGTGCTGCACACCTGTACAACAGATGACCAATTTTAACACACGCCAAAAAAAAAAAAATCCCTCCACAATATAATACGATGTGTGTGTGTGTGTTTTTCACATGGCATTCATACAATTCAGACAGCTAAGGGGCTGAATCATGCCATTTAGCTGCAAGTTTTCATTGCTAAAGGATTTTATAGGGCTTAAATTTTATATAGTTCAGTATCAAGTACTACTCCTAATTGCAGGACTTCAAAGTAGGCATGTGAGCCCTGGTTTCGTGTTATTTTACTGCTGAGCATTCTCAGCAATCCCTTCCCATTGTCCCTACAGGTTCCTATATTAACAATATTATTGGAAATTCTATTTAACTTCAATTTAGAAAAAGCCATTCCTCCTTCCTAGAATGCAAATTTGAACACCCGAGATTAAAATGATAGAGAAAATCAAGCATGAATCCATTTATAGCCCAGAGGTCCACTGTGAATCCCATAAAGCATTGTTTCAGGAACCTGGTTAGTGTTCTGTACACCTGCTTAATGTTTTTTTCATCATCGCAAATGTCAAAGTGCTCAGTAAGTCACTGGGCTTTGAATGACAGCCGTGCACGAAGCAAGCAGTTATGTTTTTTCACTACCAAATTGGACCATAAATGATGAAAAAGAGGTCAAAAAGGAAGTATGGAACCATACAAATTTGAAAGGGGAAACTGCTAATAGCCATAAACCCGGTGCAATCAAAGGCTTGGCAAGTCATTGCAAATTACCTGCCCTGTGAATTACTGATCACACTGCATTATGATATAGACCTTTCTAACTCCTTTCATCTGTAGTAACAGGGCTTCTAATAGCTCACAGATCAAACGCAAAACTCTGCCAGTGGAATGTTGATACAAATACACCAAGCTTGCTCAGGCATAATGTATATGAGCCTAATGTATATGAGCAAAACACAGCTATGGTTTCTTTGTAGCAACTGATTATTCAATATAAGTATTTTGCACATAGAATACTGCAATATAAAATACAAAAGGAAGGATGGTAAAGCATGCATGAGGAATTTACAGGGAAGAGTAAAACCATGCATGTTCGCGTGAGATTAATGTGGATTAGTGTGCTTTAACAAGACCTTGACTATCTTTCATACGTAGATGTTCCTAGAATTCCTTTACCTCTGACTGTGACAGGGAAATGTGGGAGATGGAAGTACTCAAAGGGGTCCTGCAAATACTTTTTCTTATAGGCGTGGCATCTGTATTAATACACTCCTCTTAATATTCAGCATGCACATTCGGAATGATCCTTTAACAGTTTCATCTTACTTCTTTCAGAAAGCCACGAGTATTCATTAATGTTTGTTTTGGTTTTGTTTTTGGTAAATTAAAACCCTCTTTGGACTTGGAGCTATTTAAGGCACGTTTAAAATATTTACCTAGCCATATTTTGCCCCTAACAGGTGAGAGGAAGAAGAAATAGTTGAGATAGCTGCCAAAGAAAATTTTCAGTTATTATTAGAACCTTCACATGTGTTAACAAATGATGTTTACAACTAAAAGTATTTTTCTCTTTAGATACTGGCACGGGGATTTGATGTGACCCTTTATTATTCATTTCAAAGAACAGTTTGCTTTTGCAAAAAACAATCATCCATTAGTGTGGGTCATCAATATATACTTAAAATGCACGGCTCTGTATCTGAGATGTCATCCCTAATCTCAGAGGGACACAAACTTAGTGAATAATTGAACATGGGAAGATTATGTGAATTTCTGTACAGACTACAAGGTGAGAAAACATTTGAGCCGAGCCACTCTTAGGGATCAGAGGGTAAGAAAAGGAAGTATCTCAGATAAAATTACACTTGGATTGGGATGTGGTCAGTATAAAAAAGAAAATTTGCATAGATCAAGATAGAGAGGGAAAATCTAGTAAACCATGAAAATGTCAAACAAAGAGTTATGAAAAGCTATAAAGATCTATCTGAGAGTGGTAAGCAATGTGGGCTAGACCATCATGAACAGGGAAGAAAAATGACAATCTGATACCACACTGGATAGTGTTAAGAAAAGGTAGTTTTATTTTAACTGTCCATTTTGTGAAGAGCAGATGATGCTTAATATGAATAGAAACAAGAAAGCTAGTTAGATCAAGATGGTCGTCTTCTCCATGAGAGTAACTTAAGTCGGAACTGGGCAGGGGAGGTATAGAAAATGAAAGCAGGCCTGGTACTCTCCATCACAACCCCAGAGGAATTCTGAAGGCCCTTCAGTGCTTCAATCCCTGTGACTCAAACTTCTGTTTAAACTGTTTCAGAAAATAAAAATCTCAGTAACTCTTCAATTAGAACATTTCTCTTAGTAGTAATTCCTTTAGATTATTGAAGCGCACATTTTCAAACAATGACTCAAAAAAATCTATTTAAATGAGCTAAGTGGAGAACTCAGGAACAACAAAAAAAGAATTCTGGCCATATTTATTATAAAAGGTGTGTCAAGCCTTTGTGGCACATGTAGAGTTATAACCCTGTTGGTCAATAAATTGCTGGTGGTGAAATCTGAGCAGCTGAAGTGAAGTGCTATCGTCGTGATGGGAAAGAGAGATAACCTGGGGCAAGGGATGCGTGACCAGGGAGAACTGTAGGAGGGTCTGCTCCTCCTTAGCTCACCCTTAGTTATCATTATTTTTGCAAGTAGAATGTATTTGTGAGCACTATCTTTTGAATAAATTAAGACATTCTTTTAAATTTTTTTTTTTTTGCTTTTGGATTTGTTTTTGTTTGTTTGTTTGTTTGTTTGTTTGTTTAGGTTCCTGAAGATTGCCTATGATCTATAGGTTAAAAAAGGAAGACATGGGCATAAAGCAGAATAGCAAATAGTTTAGAGACTGTTGAAGTGCCGAAACATTATGACAGACATGTAAGACTGCATCTCCGGGCACTGTGGAGAAGAATTATGCCATACCCCACTTGTATTGCTATTGATATAGAATTTCTTTGTGAACATGTTTATCTCATTTTATTGTGAGTATAGATTGCCGCTGCTTTTTATTCATTGTGTTATAATTTTCTCATATTAGAAAGGATCTCTAATTCACTAGTGAATTAATTGACATAAACAGCTTTGGTTAATGTACTCTCAATAGCTAATAATACCAAGAAGGAAATACATATACCATGCGCTCCTTACTGAAAGGATTTCTGGTGTTTTTCTTGCCACAGAATTCAGAGAAATTTGGCTATTTCTCTGAAGGAAAGCAAAATGACTTAAGAATATGTATAAAAGGCTTTGGGAGGAATATTCATTTTCTTAACATTATACAATTGTAAGACACGAAGCTTTTTCAAATTACTGATATAAATTTGAGGTCACTTTCATGTACCTCTTAACTAGGCTTTATGTTTGAAAAATACATCCTTGTTCTTCACTGACAAATATGATATCTGTATATCAAAAGGGAAATATTTTGTATCTTTATAGTTTCTTTCTTTTTTTCTTGCAATAGTTTTTCTTTTTCATTTTAAATTTAGATCACAGCCCTCTTCCTCCTCTCTTCTCTGTCTCACTCCTACAAATCCTTCCCTGATTGTCCCCTTCCCTTCCTAAGGAGAAGGGGAGTCCTCCACCCCATCCTATCCCATTGAGGCCCAACCAGGCAGTCCAGGTAGGGAGAAGGGAATCCAATCATAGGCAACAGAGACAAAGACAATCCCCACTCTAGTTGTTAGGGAACCCACAGAAAGACCACCTTGCACATTTTCCACAATTATATAAGTTGTCTAGGTCCAGCTTCTGTAAACTAACTGATTGGTGGCAAAAAAGGGAACCTAGTGTAACTGTCTTCTGAGAGCCTGCAACCAGCAGCCGATGGAGGCAGATGCAGAGACACAGAGCCCAGCAGAGCTTGGACGTCTTGTGGAAAATTGGGAGATAGAAATGAGCAAGCTGAAAGGGCACTGTCAATAGGACAAAACGACAACCAACAAATTGGGAAATGATCTTTACCAATCCTTCATCTGATAGAGAGCTAATATCCAACATATACAAAGAACTCAAGAAATTAGACTCCAGACAACCAAATAACCCTATTAAAAATGGGGTATAGAGTTTAACAAAGAATTTTCAACAGAAGAAACTCGAATGGCCAAGAAGCACCTAAAGAAATGTTCAGTATCCTTAGCCGTCAGGGAAATGCAAATCAAAACAACCCTGAGATTCCATCTCACACCAGTCAGAATGGCTAAGATTAAAAACTCAGGTGATAGTAGATGCTGACCAGGGTGTGGAGAAAGAGGAACACTCCTCCATTGTTGGTAGGACTGCAAGATGGTGCAACCACTTTGGAAATCAGTGTGGCGGTTCCTCAGAAAATTGGACTTAGCATTACCTGAGGATCCAGCTATGCCACTCCTGGGCATATACCAGAAGATGCTCGAACATATAACAAGGACATATGCTCAACTATGTTCATAGCAGCCTTATTTATAATAGCCAGGAGCTGGAAAGAACCCAGATGTCCTTCAACTGAGGAATGGATTCAAAAAATCTGGTATATTTACACAATGGAGTATTACTCAGCTATTAAAAACAATGAATTCGAGAGGTTCCTAAGTAAATGGATGGAACTAGAAATTATCATCCTGAGTGAGGTAAGCCAATCACAAAAGAACACACATGGTATTCACTCACTGATTATTGGATATTAACCCAGAACCTTGAAATGCCCAAGATGCAACTCACAGGCCACATGAAGCTCATAAAGAAGTAAGACCAAGTGGGGGTGCTTCGGTCCTTCTTAGAAGGAGCAACAAAATACTCAAGGGAGCAAATATGGAGACAAAGTGAGGGACAGAAACTGAAGGAGGGGCCATCTGAAGACCATTCCACCTGAGTATCCATTCCATGTGCAGTCACCAAAGGTAGATGCTGATGTGGAAGTCAGGAAGTGCATGCTGATAAGAGCCTGATATGGATGTCTCCTCAGAGGTCTTCAAGAGTCTGACATATTCAGAGGCAGATGCTCACAACTAGCCATTGAACTGATAATGGGGTTCTCAATGGAGGAGTTAGAGTGAAGACTGAAGGAGCTGAAAGGATTTGCGGCCCCATGAGGAGAGCAACAATTCCAACCAACCACAGCTCCCAGGGTCTAAACCACCAGCCTGGGAGCACTTAGGGAGGGATCCAGGGCTTCAACTGAATACATAAGTGTGGAGGGCCCTGCTGGGCATAGGTGGAAGAAGAGATCCTTGACCTCATGAAGGCTGGACGCCCCAGGGGGTGGGAATTTTGAGGGTGGGGATGTGGGAGTTGGGGGTAGGTAGGCATACATCCACAGAGAAGAAGGAGGAGGGGTGAGAGGATAGGGGGTTCCTGGGTGGGTGGGGGATGGGGGATGGGGACAACATATGAAATGTAAATAAAACATCCAATAAAAAATTTAAAAAAAAAAGAAATGAGCAAGCTGGAGGAGTCAAGAACACCACAAAAAGACCCACAGGGTCAACTAACCTGGGACCATTGGGGTTCACAGAGCCTGGGAAATTATTTTTAAATCAATTGGACTTTTAAGATATTTCAAAACAAGCCCTGATGATGTATGTATTATGATTCATTTAAATGTTACTGAGATGATACCTTGTGAAAAATAGATATATCACATATATACAGAAACAGTTATGCCTGCTAAGAAGAATGCTGGTAGAATTGTCTGGGTCACAGACATGACAGACTGAGCTCCTCTATAGTCTGTTTGGCATCCACAGCTAGCACATGCTGAAGCTGGGCTTCAAGAGGGGCCTATGTTAAGTATGGAGGACATGGTTCAGTTAGCTGGACGGCTACACACATTATTTTATCCTCCATCAGATTCACGTGTTTGGAGCCATATGTCCATGGACAATATAAAAATTCCTCATTCCTACAAGCCACAGAACCAAGATGGCTTTTTTTTTTTTTTGAGGACTCTTCTATATGGTTCAGGTCAATTCATTGCTTAGATCATTTAAAAAGCTAAACTTTTCAAGACAGCTAAAAACTCAGGACCTGTCCCTTCTTTCAGAATGTATTATCTGTGTCCTTACAACATGCATTTGCACGGCTTGCCATCTAATCTTTACTATAACAGAAGAACAGGAAACTTTATTTTAGCGTGTTCTAATTTCTTAAATGGAGTTTTGGGAATTGGACTCTCTCTCTCTCTCTCTCTCTCTCTCTCTCTCTCTCTCTCTCTCTC
>NW_021604633.1:11271701-11326568 GCF_004785775.1 Grammomys surdaster | reverse complement strand
TCTCTCTCTCTCTCTCTCTCTCTCTCTCTCTCTCTCTCTCTCTCTCTGTGTGTGTGTGTGTGTGTGTGACACTATTCTGAACTATATTCTGTACCACTCCATTGTTTTCCCTCCATGTGTATTGAGAGAGACAAGGAGAGGAAAAGAATCACCAAACCTGTCCTGGAACTTGCACTTTAAATTCAAAACAGTCCTGAAAGTCTACTGGGATCTATCTCTACTATGACAAAGAATGTGCACCTGTGAGTACCTTAGCCAGCCAATGAATGGCACCATTGCTTCACATAAATGTGGTCACAGATATTTTTTATTTGGTTATAGAATTTTATCATAAATCCCACGTCTCCACGTAGAATTCTATCTGTCCTGCAGGGCTACTTTTTGCCTATAGATAACATTTTACAGCACAGGCCTGATGTATTGCTTCTGTCACCCTTTGACCACTAAAGAATCTTAGAGCAGCACAGTGGGTGAATAACAAGGAGTAAAAGCAAATTCTCGGCTCCTCTGGCACTGCCTATGCATCTGGTCACAATTTTCCTAGTTTATGGTAATAAGAGGAATGCATTTATCATCCCTCTGGTCCTTCTTAAACTTATCCTCCATTGTTAAATTTAGAAGTTGGCCATAGGTATAATAAAATTATTAAATAACATGAAGATTAATGTCTGAGGTGTCCGGTTGAATTTTATAGGGAAATATTGGATAGCAGGAAAGGAGTGGCAGGTGTTAATGGCATACTCAGAACATCATTAACCAAATTAGATAGTTGCTCTAAGATTTCAGAGACTTAAACTGGGGATTAAAAATAACTTGACGAATCTCAGACTAATTTACCAAGTCATACTCCACTCCAAAGATGACAGCACTGCCATAGCTATGGAGAAATAACTATGAAAAAAAATTAGATTTTATTATTACACTGTAGACCACAACTAAGATCATTTTTTATCTATAATCATTCGTATAATTGGGATGGTTTTAATTAAATTTTTATATAATTGAAATTAAAATTTTATAATTAAAATTTTAGATACATATTAAATAAGTTATTTTCTTGTTCTCAGAATTTCTCAATTTTCAAAAACCAGACAGGGAAAAAAAAAAGGTAGCCAATTTTGAAAAGCTGGCAACATTATTAACCAGGTCATAGCTACCTGTTTTTAAAAAATTCAATTGGCTGAAAATGTTTGATGTCATTAATCCTCAATAAATAAAGATTAAAAACACAGTGAAATACAAATATATACCCTAAATTTATCTAATATTTAAAGAAAGGAAAACACTAAGTGTTGGCTAGCCCATAGAGGCATCAAACTTTTCATTTATTATTGATGAGAATATGAAATAATACAAACTACCCTAGGAAATGTTCTGAATTTCTTCCATGAAACTAAAATTACCCAGCCAAAGATGTAGAAATTCTACTCTTTAATGTTTTCCTAGCAGAAATAAGAACACGAAGAATGTATGTGCAAGAACAACCAAAAAAAAAAAAAACAAATTTATTTTTCTAACATTTTTGTTTTTTTTCGGGGGGGGGGGGGGCGGGGGGAGGCACTGGTAGACAGGTATCCAAAAGTGCCAAAACAAATGAATCACAAGATCTAAAATCAAAGGCAATTGTGAGCCTCCTAACATGGGGATTGGAAACTGAACTCTGATCCTCTCCAAAGACAGCAACTACTCTTAAAGGCCGAACCATCTTTCCAGCATCCCAAAAGACATTCCTGTCAATTTCATTGTTCAAGGAGTAAACTAGTTTAGCCCAAATTTTCATCAATAGTAAAATGGACAGACTGTGATAAGTTCCCACTATAGGACTTGACTAAAAAGTACAAAGAAGCAAAGGCACCCTGCAAAGAGGTGCCTTGAAACATTATGCTGAGAGAAAGAAGCTTCCCATAAGCCAGCAAAGAACTATCTTAGTGTTTGGATGTTCTTTGAGCCTAAAATGAATAAAACTAACCTATAATATAAACATTGAGACAGAGTTTGTCTCTCTTTGGCAGACAAAGAAATAGGAACTGATAATTATGCTAAATTTAACACAGTGGTTTTCAATACTGTGAGAGAGCTTTTACTTTCTTACACTTACATATATGTAAAAAAAATCATCAGTTTACATACATGATTTGTACATTTCACCTTTATAAAATCTACCCAGCCAAAATGTCAATAAACTTTTGACAGTATTTGATGGTATTCTGTTATAAAGAATACTAACATCTGTGATTAACTTAATAAAAATAAAATCACTCGCTTTACAGAATGGTAGGCTAATAGATTTTTAAAGAAAATAAGAGATATCAAGTGCTGTTAATGTGGGTAGTCCCAGTAGGGGCCTTTAAAGTTTTCTGAATATATGCTAAAGGTCATAACACAATATCAGCCAAAATTCTGATGAACGTTCACAGTATTGCTCCTGGGAATTAAAAGTTTAAAAGACAAAAACTAAAGAGGCATTGAATGTCACTGCAACTTTTAATAGAGTATTAAATAGTTAATAGAGCATTTTAATAATTTAAAATTCTGTGTGATACCATGTTTAAATCATCATCATAGCTACTTATATAAAAGAGAATGACTTGCTACCTAGATGACTTTTATTTCAAATGAAGGAAATAGAAGTGATTTTTAAGTGAATGATATTGACCAGAGAGTGTATGGTAGTTTATAATATGAATGGTTGTATATCCACCTACCCTATACTTAGGAATAACTGGCACTCAATTTTCACCCTACATGTAGGGCACAGGGAGACATAGCAATTAACTTTAAGTCTGAAGTCAAGTATATCTACGTTTGAGTGTGGGATCTCTCTCCCTCATTTTGTTTGTTCCCAGGAAAAATTATCATTAGTAAGTCTTCATTTCATCACTTATTAAATGGGCAAATATTCAACATATACTCCTGAAGGTCCTTCAGAATCTGTATTTACAACAATTCCACACAAGCACAAAACAGAATAGAAGATACATGAAACTTAGTGAAAATGTCCCTAAGCAAAGGGTAATAATAAAATAGGAATTTAAACAGACTACAGACATTTAATAATCACTGTATTTCTTTTCTTTTGTTTTTGCAGCATGGGAAACA
Source organism: Grammomys surdaster (assembly GCF_004785775.1). Classification (NCBI taxonomy): domain Eukaryota; kingdom Metazoa; phylum Chordata; class Mammalia; order Rodentia; family Muridae; genus Grammomys; species Grammomys surdaster. The sequence goes on along the minus strand of NW_021604633.1, from coordinate 11,323,469 downwards.
GCAATTCTCACAGTTTCACTACCAACGCTGAAGCCGTGACGACCATGGTTATTCCTAAACACAATTTTGAATGAAAAGCCACATTATGAGTAGGGTTTTTTTTTTCCTCTTTCCCTGCAAATCTTCTCACAAGCTTCTCATAAATAAAAGGAGCTACAGTCAAAAAAACCAGACTAAATCCCTTTCTTACTACTTGGCCCACTCCCAAATCATTCATCACAGAGGCTGGCAGATCAGAGCTTCTTTTTCATATACATCTCAGGGAGGCTGGCTAGGTTATGCAAAGGAGACAAAAGACACTTACTCAAACATCCAGGGTATCTTTGCCAATCTCTTGTTTAAAAAAAAAATGAACAGTGTACTTTTAAAATAAATCAACTTTCTCCTTGTACTAGAGGTGCTGAAAATTGCTTAGGTAGTTCAAAACTGCATCTATGGGTCTTTGCAGAAAGATATTGTGCCAGCTAAAGATGACAGTTTCTCTCACTCTAAATTCTAAAGTAAACAGCCTCTGAGAACTGACAATGGGTTTCATTGACTACAATTCACTGACTCCTTCAACTTAAACCTGTCTATTTTAACTCTACCATTGTTCCTGAGGATGAAGATGGTGTATAGGAGAATCAGACCAGGATAAGAAAAACAATGTCCCAAGGAAATTATTGTGATGTATGTGTGTGGTGCCAGAAAACACATGTGTGATAAGAATTATGAAATTCCAAAAAATGTATGATTGCTCTTCAGTTTTCCTAGGATTTCTTGTTCTACTTAAATCTCTAAAATGCTTTAGAGTCGTGAGTGATAGTAAAAAGAAGATAAAAACAACGAACAAAGCCAAAGCATCACAGAACAATTTCCACAGAACGAAAGGTTCTTAAATTTCTTCTTAGCCAAAAAAGTCAATTATAGTTTATATTGTTTTATTTAAGAAATATAAAAGTCTTCATGGAGTTTAGGAGTACGAGATCAGTACACCTTATCGTTTTCTGGCTCTGGTACTTGAAAAAAAATCCCCAATTGTGGTTGGGACAGAAGACATTAAGTAAATGTGTATTTTACATTTCAGTTAATTAAATGTGATCAAAGGTACCCTAACAGCATTTCAATGAGCATTTTCCTATCATGTGGCACAGAATATAGAATAATATAGCCATGTCTCTGTTATTCATTCAATAGTTCCTTTTGCTATGGCCAACCAAAATTTTCCATTCTTTGAAATCCAGGGTTTTACTACACAGATGAAACACACCTGTTTCTGATATACAACCACTTTCAATTCTTGTTAACTTTGAAAAATTCATGAAATGGAAAAAAAAATATGTGTTCCCTATTTTGGTGTTAAATATAATTTGGAGCTTTGCATTGCCGATTAACAGTAAAAAATAAACAATCACTTTCTGCAATCAAACCGTTGTACAATCTAATAATTTTAAAATGTTTATGAAGTATTCACTGTGGATACAACCCTTCCCCTACCTCTGGAAGTTGGACTATGGAAACGAACTAACAAACCAAAAACAGTCACAAAGAGAGAAGGAACACCGAGTGATGGGAGTGGTTTTACTTTTAAATGAGTTGATCATGGAATCTTATTTGGAAAAGAAAATAAAGAGAAAATTAGAAGAGAAATTAAGAAAGTAAGTCCAGGCAATGTAGATGTTGAGAGGAAAACTTTCCTCCTGAGACAGAGTAATAAAGTCTCTGAATTGGTAGACTTAGACAGGTCTTTTTTTATTGTTTTATTTATAGAAATGTGAATAGTTTGAGATAGAAAGAGGTGATGTCATAGACATAACAAGAAGTCAAATTACATAAAGTCTTCTAGGCCATAATAACGACTTTGGGTTGTGCATATGAATGTTGTAGAGACTTGACCAGGAAATAAACAAGGGAGGTGGTATCTCATTTGTCTATTAGAATAATGACGAACCAGTATGGTTGACCTAGTGAATGTGCACTACAGTATATGAATGTAGAAAGAGAAAATCTTGTTAGCAAATCATTAAATGTTTCAATAAAGAAAAGGGTTCTAATATGGTATGGAGACAACTGGATTTATTTTTATTTTGGTTTCATTTTATTGATAAATTTTGAAAGTAGAGACAGAAGAATTTGTTGAAGTACTAATAAGAAGTATGAGGGAAAATTGAGCTAACTATTTTTCTACAATATTAGTCACCATTGACAAGTAAATATTAATGTACTTCCATTTAATAAGGAGATCGAGTGGAACTTAACTTTCTCTTGTGGGCAGTTTATTTGCAATACTGAATAAATGTGCAAGTGGAGATGACTTGACATGTTGGTAGATATATCCAGCTAGAGATGAGACATGAGATACAAGCTGCATCTGTGTATTTATAAAATCAGAAGTTCGTTATGTATGTAATGTTACATAATTCTGTGGATCTTCCAGTAAGTGTGACTGGCTGTAGATCAAGCCAAGTTTTTACTAAGTATCTAAAATTCTGAGTTCCATATTTCCTTTAGACAGAAGCAATTCTGGGTTAAAAATTTGGAGATGAGTCGGTGCCCCATCCCACAACCAGGGGCTTGCCTAACCTCTCTGGATATGGTCTCTACAGGTTCTCCCTCCCCTTTATTTGGCATTTCAACTAATCTTATTCTCCATCTCCACTGGGTGCTGGGAGCCTCTTGCTTTCCTAGAATCTTGGATTTGCTGGTGGCTACCTCCGGTTCCCCATCCCCCATTACTACATACCTCTGTCCAAATTCCTGAGACAAAGTGTGGAACAGAGACTGAAGGAAAGGCCATCCAGAGACTGCCCCACCTGGGGATCTATCCCATATACAGACACCAAACCCAGACACTATTGTGAATGCCAAGAAGTACTTGCTGACAGGAGCCTGATATAGCTGTCTCCTGAGAGGCTCTGCCAGAGCCTGACGAATACAGAGGCAGATGCTAGCAGCCAACCATTGGACTGAGCACTGGGTCCCTGATGGGGGAGTTAGAAAAAGGACTGAAGGAGCTGAAGGGGTTTGCAACCCCAAAGGAAAAACAACATCAACCAGCCAGACCCCTCAGAGCTCATGTGTGTTTAGTCCCCTCAAGGACTAAACCACCAACCAAAGAGTCCACATAGAGGGACCCATGGCTCTAGCCACATATGTGGTGGAGGATGGCCTTCTTGGGCATCAATAGGAGGAGAGGCCGTTGGTCCTGTGATGGTTCGATGCCCCAGCGCAGGGGAATGCCAGGGCGGTGAGGTGAGAGTGGGTTGATGGGTAGGGGAGCACCCTCATAGAAGGAGGGGGATGGGGAATGTGATACGGGGTTTCCAGAGGGGAAACTGGGTAAGGGGATAACATTTGAAATGTAAATAAAGAAAATATCCAATAAAAAAAAAGATTCTGAACTGATTGATCAAAACCGAAACAATGAGGAAAAGATGGAGGAGGATTAGGAATGTATGTTCTGGCATTCAATTTAGATAAAATGAGGATTGTATTTAGTGATTTTATAGCAATAAGAAAATGTAATACGGTAAAAAATATTACAAATGTAGTACCTGAATTGATATTTGTATCAGAAATTCCTTGGTCACACAGAAGAGAACTTCTTACTTTTCAATCACGGAGCATTCTGTGAAACAAGCAGGGTTGAGAGATGAGTGGAAGGCCATTGGAGGAGGGGGGGACAAAGTGTTCACTCGAAGGCAAGAGCTTTCAGAGCAGTGAGAACAATGGACGAGATCACATTTGAGGAGGAATAAGTAGTCCCAGCTAATCTAAATACATAGCAACTATGGTCTATAGCTGCACACCTCTATGGAGAATTCCAAAAACCTAAAGATGTGAAAACTTTGCTGCTGTTGTATGATTTTCAGAAACCCAAGTCTTCAGAAGCAATGTGTATAAAATAATTCAACACAGTGGCAAAGCTTACTTTTCAATCCTTTCACCTCAATGTAGATATTGTTTATAAAACCTTATGTTTTCATCTGAAAGTCTGGTGGTAACAGCAGAATACCCATATTTATCCATTTAGCATCTACTGAGTCCATGTTCTATTTACAGTTCAGGAAGAGGAAAAAAGAACTAATATCAATATTCAAAAATAGTAATCCATTTCAGAAGCTCAAGGCCGGTCTTTCAGAAGTTCCAGAGTTCAAGTCCCAGCACCTACATGGCAGATCACAACCTTTAGTAACCCCAGTCCCGATGCTATCAGAAGAGGGCTTCCTATGGGCACTGTACAGTCATACATGCAGAAAAAAATCCATGTATATAAAATAAATGAATCTTTTAAAACTCCATTGTAATGCAAATTTCTACACTGTGCCAATTTTGGGATTGGGAGGGAAATGGAGAGACAGGAAACATGAATAAAATAAAATACATTCTTTTGACCGTCATTTACATTTATTAGTTAGGACAGTAGACTGCAGTCTTAGTTGCAAGACAGAAATTCCACGTTTCTGGTTTGAGGTTTGGCACAATATATTCTAACCAATGCTCCAGTTCTACCGAGATAAGGAAATTTGTAATGGCTACACCCATATACAAAATTCCTTAGGCATAACAGTGATTGTCTGGAGAGTCTGATCCACCCTTGGCATTGAAGAGAAAAAGAAAACCACTAAATATCACAAAATATTGGCTCATTTTTTATTAGTGGTTTTATTTAAAAATAGGAAATATTTAATATAGTCTATGATACAAAACGCAGACATAATATTTGTATACGTTTCTTTCGATTTTAAACCAACTTAATGGGCAATTTTACCCTGTTTGTATTTTGAGTAATTCAGTAAGATCAACTGAGTCTGACGGCCTGTTTCCCAGCTACACTCAAGCATTGATTTGGTCTATGAACAGTTCTTAGTTTTAAAAATTAAAACAAGAGAATGAAATAGATTGGGAAAAGTTTGTTCAGTATTTTAGAATCTTATGCACTTTAAAAATTCCACATGTGTTCACATATCTGGTGTGCATATGTGTTTTCATGTTTTCAACTGAGTGTAATATCAAAAGATAAAGAACTGACAGCGATTAACATATGTCACCTCAACAGAGGAGAAAAAACTGCTGTTTGACCAGAGAAAGTGTTTAAGGTCATTCAGAAAAACAAAAAACAAAACAAAACAAAACAAAACAAAAAGAAAACAAAGGGCAGCAAAGGAGAGATGGAGGTGAGAGAACTGAAGGTCCTTAGGCCTTTTAACTCAAAGGCAGTGACAGCCAGGGAGAGCATATTGCTGGGCTGCCATTTACCTTACAATTAGCATGACATAATTAACCCCCTTTCCTCAAGATGCAAAAAGAGAAAAAAAACACACTTCTATAAAGTAAGTGACTTTGTGGTAGGACTTTCATTCATCGAGTGCCTCTGTGTACTGAGCAAGAGGAAATAAGAAGAAATATGAACTTAACCACTTTGCTCTCATTTCTTCTCTCTTCCATAGTTTTTCCAGCCATTCCAGTATTTTAGCCATTCCTTTCATGAGTAATTAACATCCAATTTACAGATGAATTCATAAAATCAAAGCTTCAGTCTCACAAAGAAAAGTTTTAATGTCCAGTTCCTAGACCACAGACAATTCATAGAGCTCAATAGCATCCAATTTGATGATTTAGACATTTAAAAATGCCCCAAAGGAGAAGAAAATGCAGTAAATAGTCAAATCCCATAAGCACATCTGTTACTCAATGTTTCATTTGGTCACACAGAATGAAATATGAATGAGGGAGGGAGAGGTAGCACTAATTCACACCTGTCTAGAAAGCTTGGCACTGCAACTTGAAGAATCGGGAACCATTTTCCAGAGGGTAAAATGAGACCAGAGACTAGGTAAGTATGGAAGATGAGGTCATCCACCAGCAGCAATCTTTCAAGCTCATAGACACCTCCAGATTCATGAGGTGAGAATGAGCAGTCCAAAGATCTGTAAAATTCAATTTACTGTTTGTATTTCTTAACAGACATTCTCAAGCTGACTTTATTATGAGATAGCCCTCAAGTACATAAGTAAGAGAGAAACACAGTATGGAAAGATAGCTCCTTTCAGTCGATCAAGACAGTCTTAATTGCCCCCAAAGTAAAGGAGAATATAACATAAAGCCCTGAATTCTTATTTGAAGTAAAAAAATGTATGTAGATTCCAGAAAATCTTATCATCACCACCCCCACATAACTACCTTCTGCCTCCTAAAAGATTAATTTCTATTCATTTGAGTAAATTTGCCTTCCGGAGAGTATTTTCAAAGTATGTCAGGTTTTAAAACTTTTTCCTTATAATAAATAAATTTTCCAAGACTTTAACAGTCAAAAGCTAATTATAGATTTATAAAATGATCTTTCTTCTAGGTTTAGTCCAACTAAATCCATACAGTTGTTATTTCAGCTTCAGAATCAAGCCTGAGAAACGGAAAACTTGACTTAGTGGTTTGTCTAGAACAAGATAAATCTAAGTAAGGACTCAGATGATGAGAATAGCAAGGCCACTGGGAAGGAAAAAAGGAAGAGAATGTGTTAACCACCCATGAGCCCCATGTTACATTTCTAGCTACTTCCCAGGTTATGCTAAGGCTGCTGGCCCACTAATCACACATAAAGACCACAACTGCAGGCAAGAAAGGTCATTATCCTAGAGCTGTCATCAAGGGACATTGAGTTTCAAATTATATTTCTCCCTAACTGCCTCTGCTGAGCTTTCTTTTTCAATGGAATCCACCTGGAAGTCATGAATGAAATAATCAGTGTACCATTTTACTACGGTGACAAAATTATTCGATTTAACCCTTAGAACAACCTGGTTATGTGCATGCTTGATTATACACATATTAAACCTAAAGGGAGTTTAGGATTAGTGAAGTTAAACAAGGCAATACATGCAGAATTGTAAAGCCAAGGTCTAAATCCCACGTATCTGAAGAAAGCATTCATATCTCAGTCAACCTCCCTGCAATCAACAGAACTTCCCTCAATCATTTTTAGCTGAATTGCAAGCAAAGGACTCATTTCTGTGGGTATGGTAAGGGATGCCACTATGCATGATCTAGAGACATATCAGGATCACTATTGGCTTCTATGTAATAATCACACAGGATATTTGTTGCTCTTAACATTATATATCACTAATATTTGCTGAACAGGAGACCAAGGCTGTATATAGCCAACTGCACAAAACAGAATGAAAATAAAAAAGAAGGACTCAACTTTTCCTGGATTTAGAATTTAGGCTACAGAAAAGGTATATAAACTCCAGAAAAGAACAAATTGGAGACTCTATAGTGCTAAGCATATGGAATAACCTTTAAGATGTCATATCTTTTTTTAAAATGGCCCTTAACTCTAGAATCCTTAAAGGATTATTACCATTGAAAGGTATAGTCTGAAATATTGTCTACATTCTTTTATATTTAAGGTGAATCTTTATGAAGGAATGTTGACTCTAGAGTCTTTGAGTCTATCTAAAGCACAATTAACTTAGTCATCATTTTAATTCTAAGCAGCCTACCTTTGCTTATTTTGCACTGTTTGATATAGGAGCTCCAGCCACACAGTACCTCAATGCCTTCAGCACCTGTTGCTTCACAGACCGAAACGGCCCTTTCTCTTTCTTATTCAAGCTCAAAGAAATATATCTGCCAAGAGCTGTCATTCTTGAATGCACTGCCAAGTGTCAGGTACTTTCGAAGTTGAAATGCTTATAGCATATACAGTTGTTGCAGGCAGGAACTTCCAGTGCTCAATAATTCACAAATGTTTGAATACATTAAGGTGAAATAATCATCCCTTGATAAATTCACATGTGATGAAATGCCTATGTGTATGCATCATGCTTACATAACACATACACTTTACCTGAGAAATATAACTAGTGTTAAATTAATACCTGACCTCTTCAATTTTGAAAAATTAATAAGAAATCCTGGGGATTATACTTGCTGATTAGTTCTCAGTTATTTACATAATATATAGTTAAAATTACACTATAAACTAAAAGAAGCTTGGATTACATTTCTGGTTACAACATAAAATATATATTGATAAGTTCTTAATTTTATTAAGGATTTGAACATTTTCCATTTTCTGTTAGATTTTACATCCAGATCAAAATAATTTCTCCTCAGCTATGGTTCTCACACATGAATTAATCTGAAAGAAGGAACATGAGGAGAACTCCTCAGCTTCTAGAGCCTGCTCCTCAATGGGAGGAACACTTGCCCTTTTTCACAAAAAGATGAAGACCTAATAGCCTGAAAGGATTTTTTTTCTCTTAGATAAAGAATCTGATTTATAATCAGCTCTGGGGTCCTGAGTATAGTGCTGTGCAGGATAAAGATAGGACAAGAATAAGTCACTTTCAGTCATCTTTCAACTCTACCCTACCAATTTTGGATTTTGTCAAAAGAGTCGAATGTAATGGTGGAAGAATAGAGAAAGTTTTCTGAAATTCTGGCATGCAGTGACTGCCAGAACAACATAATTATGTCTACTTTGCCAGCTTTCCCACACTCCCAAGTTCAAGTGGAGCCTTTGCAGTTCGTTCATATCCTGAGCAGCTTAGATGTATCACTGTACTTTCCTTCCATGCAGCATGAGTACATAGAACTGGGAGAAAATTGATCAAAAGATTCCCAAAGACCATGTAAAACTCTCCTGCACTCCTAGTGAATCTGAACTCTGCAGCAATCATATTTCAACCTTCTTTTGTGAGCTCTATACTTCAGGCTACTTCAGAACAAAAGGCCGTTTTCTCTTGGAAGAGTATAGAAAAACTTTTCTAGATTTCTTTATTTGCTTCTCACTTTGATTAGTCTTTTTCTTTCTTCTCTACTTCTCTCTTTTATTCGTGTACACGACCCAGATTCTACACTACTTCCTAAGGAAGAAATGAACTATAACTCTTAAAATATTTACTATTAGAAGACACATACCTTTAGTTAATAAAGATTTTATGAACCCTGCCAGCGAAGTTACCTAACTCATTGAACACTAAGAACTAAAATTGCTAAAGCTTACCAGATATAACCTTCATGATGATTGGCTAGTATTCTTGGCACCAGAAGATACTCTGCATGCTACCAAAGGAGAAACAGATAAACCAACCCAGCTACAAACCCACTGATCTAAGGTACTTGAAGACACATGCAAAACATACCAATGCAATGGAAGCACAAAGCTTGTGGGAGTCACAAACCAATATCTGATTTGACTTAAGGTCCACTCCATCAATGGAACACATACAGAACACTGCTTGGGTGATCAAGAACCTAGGAGTAGATTGGCCAGAAAACTAAGAGAAAGTTAATCTACTATTCTTAAGAAGGAAAGTAGCAATAAAATGACTCCTAATGACATTTTTCTATATACATAGATTAGTGCCTTATTCAGCCAACATCAGAGAAGCTTTCTCCTATACTAGATGGAAGCAAAATACAAAGACCCTTAGCCTTATTTGCAAAGAGTAAGAGACCTTGGAACACTAAGCCCAAAATGGGATATTTCTATCAAATCTCTCTCCTCAGCGATCAGAGAACCCTTCAAAAGAGGAGGTAGAAAGAGTATAAGAGACAGAGGAGATGGAGGTCACCAAGGAAACAAGGAATTCTAAACATAGCAGAACTGTAGCACACTTGAACTCACAAAGTCTATGACAGCACCCACAAGGCCTACATGGTTCTGTACATAGGACCCTAGAGGTGAAAGGAGAAATGGACACATAACCCAATTCCTAACCCAGAAGCTTTCTCCAACTGATAACCACTTGGTAATGAAAAAGTGTGGGCACAAAAGTCACACTGAGTAACCAAACTACTCTAAAGGGTAAACTGCTCAGCAGTAGATGGCCAACAGCAAATTAACTGAATGACATCTTTGGAAGTTCCTTGTCTCTTAATCAGGGCTTTAATCTCTTATCAGGGCTTTATTTATTTATTTATTTATTTATTTATTTATTTATTTATTTTACTTTGTTTTATTCATATTATTTTCTACCCTTCAGGTTTTGCAAATATATAATTGACTCTGCTGTGCTTTTATAGGATTCTTGAGTGTGTTAGCAATAGAGTCTCTATGTCTATATCTTTTTTTATACTTTTTTCTGGAATCCTTTTCTTCTGTTTATTTTGTTCTATTTTGATTTTTTTATTTTTGTTTTATCTTTTATTTTATTACTATCTCTTTGGTGCTTGTTTGCTAAGGTAAGGCAAAAAGGTGGTAGACCCTGATGGAATAGGAAGTAGAGAGGAACTGGGAGGAGTAGAGACCAGGGAAACCACGATCAGAATATCAGAATATAGTGATTGAAAAAATCTACCTTCAATAAAACAAAACAAACAAAACATTTCATGAACCAAATGATCAAGAACTTCATTGAATGTCTGATAAAATGGAAATGGCACTTTTTCTCAGAGGAAGAATTTACAATAACAGTTTTATTCATACTAAGGTTTCTGAACTCTCCACAAAGAGTTTTTCACAGTTCCAAGAATAGGAGGTCTAAGTCTTAACCCACAGCTAATTGCATTTTTCTTATCCTGAGTAACTTGTGGTGTCTTAATTATAGAAGCTACTTAGAAATGAACATATCAATAAGAAGCAGGACTTTCTCAAAGTTTTGTGGAAGAAGTAATTTCTAGCCAGTCCCACTGGTGACCTAAAACCAAGTCTGGCATACATCAAATTAAGTCAACATCGAATTAATTGGAGAAAAACTCAAAGCAATTCTGTTAAAATTCAGGATCGAGAAAAGGCTTCCCTCTCTCTCCATATCTACTCAATATACTACTTGATCTTTTAGCTAGAATGATAAGACAACTGAAGAAGATCAAAGGTATGCAAACTCAAAATGAAGAACTAAATGTATCTTTATTTGCAGATGATGTGATAGTATGCATAAGTGAGTGTGAAACTTCCACCAGGAAATTCCTACAGCTGATAAACACCTTCAGCAAAATAGCTGTATACTAAACTGACTCAAAAATATCAGTAGCCCTCATATATACAAATGACTAATGGACTCAGAAATAAACTGGGAAAATAACACCCTCACAATAGCCACAAATAATATAAAATATCTCAGGGTAATTCACACCAAGCAACTATAAGGCTTAAATGATAAAAACTGCAAATATTTGAAGAAAGAAATTGAGGATGATATCAGAATGGAAAGATCTCCAATGCTCATGGATCAGTAGCATTAGCATTGTAAAAGTGGTCATCCTTAGAAAAACAATCTATAGATTCTACCTAATCCTTATTAACATTCCTAAACAGTTCTTTAAAAAACTGGAAAGGATAATATTCAATTCCATACTGAAAAACAAAAAAACCCAAGATAGCTGAAACAATCTTGAACAATAAAATAACTACTAGAGGTATTACCATCCCTGGTTTCAAGTTGTACTACAAAGTAATGGCTATAAAAATTGCATGGTATGGGCATGAAAACAGGCATGTTGGTCAATGGATCAAACTAAACACTGAGACATAAATCAACATGCCCATGTGCACCTTATTTTTTGATAATAAACTGGAAAAACACTGGAAAGAAGAAAGTATCTTCAACACCTCTTGGTGATGAAACTGGATATCTTCATGGAGAAAAATGTAAATAGAGCTATACAATCACCCTGCACAAAACTCAAGTCCAAGTGGACCAACACTTCAACATAAAATCTGATAGAAGAAAAAGTTGGAAACAGTCTTTAACATATTGGCACTGGAGATATCTTCCTGAACAGAACACTAATAATGCAGGCTCTAAAATCAAAAATGTGACCTCGTGAGACTGAAAAGCTTCTTGAAGGAAAAGGGCACAGTAAATCAGACAAAATGGAAGCCTACAGATTAGGAAAAGACTTTTACAAACTCTACATCTGGTAGAGGACTAATACCCAAAATATATAAAGATCTCAAGAAACTTGATATCAAATCCCCAATAATGCAATTTAGATGTGGGGTACAGATATAAACAAAATTTTCAATAAAGGAATTTTGGATAACTGAGAAACACAGAAATGTGAAACACTCTTAGCCATCAGGAAAATACAGATCAAAACTATTTTGAGAGTCCATTTTAGTCTGAATGACTAACATCAACAACACAAATGACAGCTCATCTTGGTGAGGACTAGGAGTAAGGAGACTATTCATCCATACCCGTTGGAGGTGTAAACTTGTACAGCTACTACAGAAACCAATATGGTGGTTTCTTAGAAAATTGGGAGTTGATCTACCTCAAGACTCAGCTATACCACTCTTAGGCATATATCCAAAGGATGCTTCCTACTACAAGGACATTTCTTCAACTGTGTGTATTGAGACTTTATTCATAGTAACGAGAAACTGGAAATAACCTAGATATACCTTTACCAAAGAATGAATGCAGTGTGGTACATTTACACAGTAAAATATTACTCAACTGTTAAAAATTGAGATCACAAAATTCACAGGCAAATTGATGCAACTAGAAAAAAAGAAAATCATCCTCAGTGAGGTAACCCAGACTGAGAAAGCCAAATATAATATGTACTCACTTACATGCAGATATTAACTGTTAAGAAAATGATAATCAAGCTACAATCCACAGACACAGAGAGGTTAGTTAAGGAGGACTGTAGGGGGACACATGGATCTTGGGAAGGGAAAATAAAAGAGAATTTGCATGTGGAATGAGAATGGGTGGAGAAAGCAACAGGAAGGATCAGGTAGGGGAGGGAAAAAGTCGAGGAAAGGTCCTGAGAGAGAAAGCTGGAATTGGGGGACATTTGAGGGAATTGTGGAAACCTCATACAATGGAAACTTCTTGCAATCTATGAGTGTGGCTCTAGTGAAGACTCCTAGTAATGGAGGCTACTAAATATGAACTAGCCATCTTTTGAAGCCAGGGAAGGTTTCCAGTGGTAGGATTGAGTTACATGTAGTTAAGTTATTAGTGGAGGAGTTACCATGGAAATCCCTGAAGAACCTAGTTTGATGCCAGATCAAAAAATTTGACTTCCAAAACTGATGGTTTGGTTCCATTACCAAAGACAACATCCATACAACTCATTGAATGTAGAGAAGTCAAACTGTTGCCTGCCTAGAGCCTTCAATCTTACATTTTAGCCTCTTTGATGCAAGATGATACTCTTCAGGCTATGGAAAGAGAAACCTGAACACCAACCCAGCCACAAAACCATCTGCCTACAATCTGTCCTGTCTACAAGATGTGCTGGGGCGATGGTGGTGCAGAACATGTAGGAGTGGCCAATTAATGTTTGGGTTAACTTGTGACCCACCCACCAAGAGGTAGTTCATTCCTTATACTGCATAATGGCCAGGAACTGAAGACTCAATAGCCCAGAAACCTAAGGTATAACCAAACACTACTGGCAAAAAAAAAAAAAAAAAAAAAAAAGAGGGAGAGGAGAGTAAAATGATTCCTAATGATATTCTGCTGTACTTATAGATTAGAGGCTTCCTCCAGCACCAGGGAAAGGGTGCAGAAACCCATAGCCAGACATTGTGTAGAGAGTGGGTCTAAATTGGAGTCCCTCTGCTGAGATTGCAGAGCCCAGGCATAAGAGGGGGAGGAAAGATTGTAAGATTGAGAAGGGATGGGCAGTAGGTTAACGTATACCACTGAACCAACTAAGAAGAGCTCACATGGGCTCACGGAGACTAAAGCAGCAATCATGGGAGCCTTCTTGGCTCTGTACCATGTTTATTTTATGTAATGGCTGTTAGCTTGATATTTATATGGGACTTCTCACAGTGGAAATGGGTGTGTCTCTGACTCTTGCCTGCTCTGGGACTCTACCCATTAACTTGCCTATATGAGAGCTTTCCCTAATTTTCTTGTATCTTGTTTTGTCATGTTTGGTTGTTATCTCCTGGAGCCCTGCTCTTTTCTGAAAGGAAATGGAGGGGGAGCTGATCTGGGGCAGAGGGGAGGCAGAAGAGTTGGGCGGATTAGAGAGGGGGGAAACTGTGGTCAGGAACTATTATATGAGAGAAGAATCTATTTTCAATTTTAAAAAGAGGTCATACTTGTAGAATGGTTATGACGTGTAAGACACAAAACATTTTGAGGTGTACTTGGGACAATCTTGTTTTGCACAGAAAGTAGCAAAGCTTCTAGCTATCATCTAGCTTATTCTCAGTGGCTGTGTGTTTATTGTCTAAGTCATACCAGTATTGAGGGTGTAGCCTAGAGAACACAAGAAAAATCACAATACTTTCATCACACATTTTAAAGGATATATAGGGAACAGAGTTAAACCTTTCTCTGTTACAGCCTAAAGAGAATCAGAGAATTCCAAAGAGAATTCTACTCACAGTCACCACTAAAATTTAAAAGGAGTTTAGAGACCTATTTCTAACCAGAATATTTGGAACACTCTTGACACACACCATTATACTTTTTGATGAACATTTCCAGAAGAATGAGATGTCTGTTTTGGCTTCTGCAGTGTGAGGAACACATGTCAAAAAGCAGGACAGAAGGCTTATTTTTCTACAGATAGCCAAAACCTGACTTCCCTTGTTAAGAAAACAGGGCAGTCTGCTTGTGTCTCTCTTTTTCCTTTGTAATTGCAAAGCCTTTCCAGATAAACCTTTGTGGTATACAACTTGGTTTAGACGTCCTGGCTTTATGCCTCTAACTGTTTATAAGTCATGCAAGGAAGTCATCTATCTTGACCAATATGGCTCAGACATATTTTCCATGTTAATTACACATGTTTGGACTGACATTGCAGTAATACTATTTCATTTGTTTAAAACAACAGAAGTCTTTAACTCAACAAATGTAGGTAAAAATTCTTCCCCAGCTAAGAGTAACAAGTCTGGAAATTATAAAGTTGCAGGCACTGATGGCTGAAACACCAGAGACCAGGAAGGTGATAGTCAACAAGGATTTCTTATTTAGATGGAACATATGCTGGAATGGTATAACATAACTATCACAAAAATTATTCTAGTAATATTATAGGTCATAGACACTCCAACAAGATTGGCATCCTAAAAATAATTACCAGTTTAAAAGGAAACAGACAGTTTTACACTGACCCAGTGGAAATGTTCAAATTTTGGCTGGGTGTTTGGGCAGAACCTCAACAAATTTTTACACTTACCAGAACACCATCAGTTAACCCCATAATGGCCGACTAGTAGTTATTATCTTACATTTGGCTCACAGCTGTGTGGTTGCGCTCACTTTATTGTCGGTTCAGCTCTAACCCATTAGCTGCCTGGTGACCGCTTGCATGCAGAGGGGTTTTTGGTTGACTCAGTCCCCATCAGGATCACAGCTGTTGCAACATGACTGGTGACAAAAATATCCATGTGCCATGCCCTGGAAATAAATCTGCTGGCCAATTTAAGCAAAACTTGAAACGAAAACGAGAGGACTATTTGCCCCCAGCTTCTGAAAATTGCAAATTTCATTTCCTTTAGTGTTAGGAATACCCTTTGTAAATGTCCATGGTCCTGGGTTATGTGTTGGCTATGGAGGGGTGTAACTCAATCATGCCATGCCCAAAGAAGCACGTGCTTTACTTTGCCAGAACTCTAAAGTCATTATTGGCTGTCTTTTCAACTATGTGTGTCAGCTTAGACAGCCATGTCTTATCTTAGTTTCTTTCTGCCAGGAAGCTTATCACAGTAGTTAGAAATGTACAACAAAGACCCCAGTCATCCACAGCCACCAAAGCTGCCAGTCTGAGGGTCACCTAACAGACTTCCCTCAAAAGTACCCCACTACAGGGAATTACAGTGCAAATTATAATGGCCATACTTGTATCCACCTGTGGCATTGGGAGTTGGTGTTTCTTGCTATATGAAAATAGCTGAAAACACGAGAAAAAAAAAAAACACAAAGAAATCAGATGACCTACACCAAAGACAGGAAATTGAGAGGTCTTTGCCTCTGCTGTAAAATTAAATTCCATTTTTTCTTCAAGACATATAATACAGTGGTAGACGAGATCTGAATCTCTTAGATTTGATTGAATGTCAACCACTCAGGTAAGAGCTGTTAGTTTTGGTTCTAATGTTCTCTGTCCCTTCCTATGCTGATTGGAATTACTACCCTGGAAAACTTGTATGCTCTTTCCCGTTAAATTGTTGAATTTGTTGCTTAATAGTCAGTAATTATAGATTTTTGCTTCATTAGTTAATTAAAATACTCTTTGTGCCCTATTGTGCCAGGAACTAACAACAAACATGGAATGTTAGGCAAAGAATCTAGAGTTCATAGGCATATAAACCCCAAACTGAAGAGAATAAATATATTTCCCCCTTGAATTCAACCTCTATAGAATGTAATTCTTTGTATCAGTGATACGAGAGGATGACCAAAGTGCTAAGATTAAGTATGTATTATTAGCTGGCTAAGTCATTTTCACTGAGGAATATAATGTTAAAGTCTCAGATAGATACACAGAGCATAACCAATGCAATGTATGTTACTACAAAATAAAACTTATATATTCTACTTACAAAGAATTTACAACTGTTGATAAATAATAGTATTTTAATATTTAATATTTTAATTTAATATTTTAAGGTAGAATATTGTAAGATGAAATAGAATACTCTGTGTGTATGTGTGTCTCTGTCTGTTTGTCTGTCTTTCATATGTGTGTGTGATACCTGATTAAAAGTGAGAACTGAAAATTTTCATTTAGCTATATATAGGAAAAGTTTGAGTTAGAACTGTCTCTTAGTGGTTGCTACTTCAGATCTTCATCATTCTATACAAAACCCTATGATAGCAATTGCTCAAAAGTGACAGAACTCAGGGTACCCTTGGTAACCAGAGAACAAAATGGAGAGCTTGGGAAAGGAAAATTAAAGCGTGTGAGGATACAGCCTACATTTGGCTGATAAAGTGCCAGCAATCTCTAAATCACTTATAAACCATGCACAGAAAAGAAAGATACAAGTGATTTTACTGAGGGTCAAGACACTGAGCTTTGGGCTGTCTTCTCACACAACAGAAGTAGATTGCAGTTTTCCAAGTCAGTTATCCAATAATTAATTTAAAAACAGTATTAAACAGAAAACACACAAGTGAGTATTGACACTCCTCAAACGGCACCCACAGCATCCAGATAGAATCTGTAACTGGCAACATGCCAAAGAATTCCAAAAGGCTAATTCCCACATGTGTGCAACCACATGTGCTCATAATCCTCCCACACATATGTATGTATGTGTGTATCTGTTACGTTTTTAAAGATAAATAAACCAAAAAAGAGGAAAGAAAGGGAGAAAGAGAGAAAGAGAGAGAGAAAGAAAGAAAGAAAGAAAGAAAGAAAGAAAGAGGAAGGGAGGGAGGGAAGGTTGAGGAGGGAGAGGGGAGAAGAGAAGAGAAGAGAAGAGAAGAGAAGAGAAGAGAAGAGAAGAGAAGAGAAGAGAAGAGAAGAGAAGAGAAGAGAAGAGAAGAGAAGAGAAGGAAGTAAAAGAAAACAAGTCATGAACTGTATAATCCCTACTGCATGGTAAAAATCAATACAGGGGGACCTCACAATGATTTAATTCTCATATTTCACAGAAAATGATATTAAACCTTCCACCTAGCAATGCTAAACTGTAAATGAAATATGTTCACAATGAATGAAAACTTAAAAGTATTTTAAGGAAAAGAATATAAAACACAAATCCAAAAAGCTAAAAATACTGCTGTCTGAACAGTTTGTAAAAAGTAAAACAAAATCCTTGGATAGGTTGCTCCTGCTGGAAGAGTCAGCCTCAAAAGACCCTGACAGATCATAGTCACTGCAGTAGCAAACTGTCCTCTGACAACACAACAGCTGCACGTGAGAAGCGACTACCCTTACAGGAGCCAGGGGCTCCAAGCACCATCGCAGGGCCACAGAGAAAGCTTCCATAAGATGAAATGGCAGAAGATGAAATGGATTTCCTGTTTTCAGAAATATTCATAGCTGCTCTAAATCTCATTCAGAACAATGCAGCTAATTTAATAGCTCTGAGTCGAAAGCAGCAAAGCAATTACAGCTTGCTGAAGTCTCAAATGATCGCTTGGATATTTTAATAACAAAGAATACAAATTGGTAAAAAGTATAGGAATAGTTTAAAATATCAAGTCAGAATATTAACTGTCAGAAGGCTGAGCAGAATGCACAGTTGGAAGTGGATGAGATAGAAACACCACCTGTTAAATCTCTAAAGGAATAGTGAGTTCCGATTTCCAAAAGCTATAGGAAGGAGTATCAGACATTTCTATGACTCTCAAGCAGAATAAACAATAAATTGCCTATGCATAACTGGGCATGTATATGATATGTTAGATATGTTATGGGAAGACACATATTCAGTAGAGAAATGGTTTTATAATTTAATCTGTCAGTCAAAATAAAGAACCACCAAAAATATGATCATTAACAACCTAGATTTTCTCTTAAACCCATGAAAGGAAGCCACAATAGGCCTGTGTTGCCTTTGTCTTCACTGTCAATTTCAACAGTTGTATTCCTTCTTTTTAAAAGATGTACTCATTTATTTGATGGGTGGGTGCAAGAATATTATGCCACACTTGTGAAGTTCACAAGAGAACTTTCCAGAGTCCTCTCTTTCCTCCACATTATTTCATGGTTCAAGTTTGGGTTGTCTGAGTTGGCGGCAAGAACATTTCCCAGGGGTCATGTTGCCAGCCCTCAGCAGTGTGTTTGTGGTCTGTCCAATCATGTTGTTGTAAATCAAGTTATGTTCCAACTTTGAAAAATCTATAAGCCTTTATTTCAACCTGTTGAAGAAGACACCAGAGCCTAAAAGTTCTAGGCTCAGACCTGTTTAACTATCGGTAACAGATCAAGAGTCTGAAATGTATTTCAGTTGGTAGGGGTCATGCCCAGCATGAATGGAAACCCAGGCTCCATCAGCGGCATTTTACACATGAGACAAGTTTCAGGCTCACCTGGGCTACATGAAACTCTGTCCAAAAGCAAAGAAACAAACAAATAGATGAATGTGAAAATGAAAAAGTGTGAAACAAATAGTTCAAGGGCCATCGGTCAAACAAGCCTCGTACATAGTAAGAAGGACTCTCATATTTATATGCTAAAAGACAGAAGTATTGAGTAGTAAAAACGAATCTAGAAGAGATGGCCAAGACAACATGGATGACAGTCTGAGTTGTAGGTAGGAAATGTTATCCTCTGAACCTTCATAAGAAATAAGGGAAGAAAAGAAAAAAACATTGAAATTTCAAATGACTTAGTCTAATGTTCTCTGAAAGTTGGTGAGTTTTAGAAGCTGTCCAGCATATTCAACTTAAAAGAAACCATACTTAGAAATACTGGACCTAATATTAATTATGTATAAAAATATCAAATCTGAAAATAATAACAAGTGTGATGTTTAATGCTGAATGTTGGCAGGACCTAGACTTACTCGAGAGTCAAGCCTCATACACATGGTATTCTTGTAGTGGATTTGCACAGATTAGAGTAACCTCTGGGAATACTTGTGAGGGAGTCCCTTTATCATCTTAACTGAAGTGAAAACTCCACTCAGACTGTGGGTGACATCTCTTGTCAGTGGCTTAAATATGAAGAGGCCTCAGAGAAAAGCCCTTTGCCTGCTTGTACATTATTCTTCAGTTCTATTCCATCTGCCCTCATCTACCCTGCAGCCACCGCTGCTTCTGCCATTCTCTGCTGACCTCAGACCCCATGTTCTTTGGCACTCTAGTGTGGACTGAAGACCCGCGGCTCTCCAGGAATCTCTTAGGCATTCAGCACCAGATTAGTCCTGCCAAGGCATCCAGCCGCATGGATTGAACAGTTGGCAGGTTCTCAGATCTTCCATCGTGCAGACCACCATGAGTGGGTTACACAGATCATCCTGTGGAAGGCCATCTAATAAACCCTCCTTTACTATTCATCCTCTCTGTTCTGTTATCCAAATCCACAAATGCAATAGTTAAAAACAATATTCCCCAACATATTAACTACAAAGTTTTTATAGTTTTAGAAAAGTCGTGTCTGTATCATTAACTGAAATTGAACTTTTTCCTGTAATGTCTGAGCATATTTTATTTAAAAGTGAAAATGAAATGAACACTCTAAAGTCAATATTTTTTTGAAATGACATTCACATGAAGTAATAGTCAATGTTTAATAAAAGGAAACCTTATGGGCCTCAGAAGACATTTGCCAAGATACAATGATTACGTTTAAAAATCTAAGGAACATCCAATGTGTACTACTCCCTCCAACTTTATCACTAATGAGATAGATCTATCAAAATAGCCCGAGCTATGCCTACCTTTTCATTGTAGTATTAATTTTCTGGCTATTGAATTGTTTGAATTCCATGCATGTCAGATAGGAGGTTTTATAAGTATCCTTCCCCATCTGTAGATTGTCTCCTCAGATTGACTAGTTCCTTAACCTTGAGTTTTTTGGCCCAGTGTAACCTTATCTGTGAATTACTGGTTTGATTCACATGTTTTGGGGGTTATATCTAAATCGTCTTGTTTTGTCACATTACTTTGACTACTCCGAATATTTAGGGGGTTTAGATAAATTTTTCATATACATAGCACTTATGCCTGAGAAAAATGGAACTGTACTTTGATATGGGTTAGTATTTGATTGGCATTTAAAAATGATAGAATATAGATTGCTTTGTGCAATCTGGATATAACAACAATCTTAATTCTTTTCATCTACAGACACAAACTGTCATTCTCCTGATTTGTATCTACCTCCATACATTGCTTTCATCAACGGTTTATTTTTTCAGTTCATGTATCTTTCATCTTATTGGTTAAGTTTATAATCAAGTAACTCTATAGTATGGCATAAACTGATGTCTTTATTTCTTTATATTTTCTAAGTATTTTGAATGAACACTTCATAAGATTGAAATTAAAACTTATTTGTAAAAGAAGAAATATTTACTGTTCTAATAACAACATATAGAATCAAACAAAGAAAAATATACCCAATTTATACAGATTTAAATTTTCAAATATTTTTAGATTGAAATTCCCGTTATGCCTTGTATATTAATATTCTGTATACTAATGGGTTCTTTAGGTTATTTTTAGCAGTAAAATATAGCATTGTTTCGAAGTAAGATACTGTTTCATAAATGTATAAAGCTTTTATATACTTAAATCTAATAAATTATATATTTAAACAATAAAAAAGATTCTATATTATATTACATTATACTCAAACTCTTTGAAAATTGGCTATGTTTTCTTTTTTGCTTTATTGTTGCTGTTTGAGTCTAGTTTGGGGCACTGAAAATGAACGAGCCGGCAGCAAGGTGGGTAAGCCCACTCCACTGAGCTCTATCTCGGGCCCCATAATAAGTGTTGAACAATGCTGAATAATAGAAAGAAGTTAAACGGCTTCACTTTATTTTATATTTAGCTCTGTCAACCTAACTTACCATTACACAATTATGCCAGAATGTGTATTCATCACCCAGCACAAGGAAGGAAATAGACTTGAAAGAAATGGGAGACCTCTTTTGCTGCTATTATTTGTTTTCTACTTTGGGCTATGTCTAACTGACAAAAAAAAAAAAAGCCTTACATTTTAATTAATATATTCAGACAGAAAAAAAAAGACAGGACATTAATCAGTTCAACATCAAGAAGTCCATAGATTATACAAGCTAATAAATCATGTAAGCAACTGTACATTTTAATAACATTGGTAAATAATTATTTGACTGTAATTGTATTTTTCTACATATCCTCATGCACACTTACCAGTGAAAATTTTTCTATATACAGGAATTAAAATGAGATTTTTTTCATAAAAATATTTCTCACTAAATCCACCCAGTAATACACATTACACTTGTTGGGTTCATATGTATAAGTACTCATCTTTATCATGTCATAAATTTTCTTCATTTCTACATGTAATCATTTCATATTTATTCAGTGTATTTCTTAAACTTGCCAATTATCTCAGATTAAGCATGTTTTGAATTATTGGTTTGTGAGATTAACTCTGTAAAATGAGAATGTATAAATTCTGGACTACACCTCATTGTGATCCATAAAATTAGGTAGCGTACTGTGAACCAAGCACATTAATAACGGACAAATACCACAAGAAACTAGCCTGAGCCTATAGTGACCCATAGAGACTTAACCACTAGACAAAAAGCAAGCAGGGTACAGACCTAGGCCCTCAGCTCAGATGTAAGAGTTGTGAAGTTCCATCTTCATGTAGGACTCCTAACCGCAAGGACAGGGGCTGTATCTGACTCTGTGGCATGTCTTTGGACTCTTTTCTCCTAACTGCCTTGCCTAGCCACAATGGAAGGTGCACCTAGTCTTACTGCAATTTGATATACCAAGGACTGTTGATATCTATGAGAAGCCTCCCATTTTCTGAGGAGAATGGAAATATACATAGAAAAATAGTTAGATAGATAGAACATGGCTTTGGGGGATTACCTGGGTTTTGTTAACTGATGTGAAAGATCCATCTTAATTATGGAAGGGGTTATTCCCTAGATGAGGTATCTTGGACTGTATAAAATGGAGAATGGGAAATAATAAGCAGCATGTATTTCATCCTTCCTACTTTCTGATTGTGAATTTACTGTGAAGAGATGCTTCAATCTCTTGCCTTGTTTACTTCCCGCCATGATGGACTGTAACCTTGAGCCATAAGCTAGAATAAGCCCTTTCTCTTTTATGTCACTTTTGTCAGAGTACTTTATTACAGAAAGAAAAAAGGACTTGAGGCAACCATTCCCTGTCTCAGACATGAAGAGGAAAGCATCGGCTGCTGTTGTCAACAGGAGCTCACAGAAAACAGCCAGGAAGACCTGAGCTGCCAAAGATGAATAAATTACACTTTCGTGTAACTTATTCAACTACTTTTTCAAACATGACAGAAAAAAATATGCCTAGAAACTTCCTCAGTTATAAACGGTCCTTCCAGTTTAGAAATTGTAAATGGAAGGTAGTTAACTATATGCATACACTTAAAATTACTTTACCTTTTCAAATAATCACTTCTTGAACAGAACTGTCCTCCGGAAATCCTGATTAGTTAGAGCACTCTAGCTGTACGTCTTTAAACTCCAGGATATATAAGGATGCTCCATCCCTTCCTCACATCCCATCACTTTTTTCTTGGCCCCTTATCAATGAGTGGTCGAGTGCCAAAAATCTGAAATCGCTTTTTTTTTTTTTTTTGGCTGCCACCTGCTCCTTTTTTCATTGGGTTTCTCAGGCTTCGTTTTGTATGCATCCTTCACCATCACAGAGGCAGCTAAGCCAGGAGCTTCTCTTGTCTCACCTAACCTGCTGTTTAATTTATGTTTCCCAATTTGAATAATATTTTTTAGTTATTTTAACCTATTTGCCTCCATTTCTTTCTTGCATCTTCCCTTGGGAAACTTAAACACTGGAATGACATGAAAACTCATTCATTCCACCATCTGAGAAGCTGAATATTAAGTATCACCATGTAGATAGAAAAAAAATTACATGAAATCTGTATTTTTAAAAATTCACCCAGGATTATTCCAGCTGAAATGCTCAGCACTGCTTGGTGAACCTGTTGGATGTCCTACCTAAGTAGAAGCACCAGAAATATTTTCAAGTGCTGTCTAATTTACCCATACTCCTGCTCCGTTTCCCAGCTGTCCTTCAATGGTGACTCGGTTGTCTGGAATACTCTTTCTTGCTGTTAACTCTTTGTGTTGCTTTATGGAGTTCCCTTTACATTCTCATTCTTCACGCTAAGGAAACTTTCCTTTGGGGGATCATTTGTGACCATCATCTTGTCAAATGGGTTTTATAGTCTTGTGGCCACCATCTTGTCAAGCCAGCTTTTTAGTCTTTTTTCCTGAAAGTCGTTGGATTTTTAGGATTAAACTTCTATTTCTGGAAACACCAACTTCCTTTGGGTTTCAGAAATTTGAAACTATGTTACAGTGTTGTCTGTTGTTTCCATGCCTCCATTCACATTCAGGATTTGCTTGATTAGACCCTTCTGTGAGTTCGCTTTGGTTGATCTTATCTGTGAGGTTTTCCAGGAGTTGAACTTTCAGGGGACAGAGATGGAGTTAGACAAAACAGTACAATTGATAAACTTCCAGCACATGCTGATAATTCGCAAATTGTGTCCACAGTCTAGGCTTTTCTCTGATGAACTTTTATTTTTTTCTTGAGTTGATATATACATATCACAATATAATTTTCTAAGACAGAATTTAATTTTGACTTGAATAATTTTTCTCTCATCCTGTTCCAGCTCCATAAACACCATCATTATAAATTAATGAAGCAGTTATTATTTTTAAAAGGAGGGATAAGAAGAAGAGGGTTAGGAGAAGGAAAAGGTGGATGGACCAGAGGAGGGATAGAAAGAGAAAAGGGAGGAGGAAACCAATTAGGGCGCCATGATATTCTCTTCCCACCATCCACCCCTCTTTGCTCTCCATCTTTTAGCTAGTGATCCCTTCCTAGCTTATCTGCATAGTGATGGCTAGGATAATTGTGGTCCAGACTTCTTTGGTTTCTACTTGTAAACAGCTATCTTTCACTACATGAATACAGACTCAGTTCTGCTTTCAACGGCCTAGTGGCTTTCTTTTGCTCTAAAAATATTGCAAGGCTTCTCTCGAGGACTTAACACAGGGCTTATCTAAATATCCTTAGGGAAATGAATTGGAGTTTTGTTAGGTTTTTCTTCTAAGAATTATTTATATTAGTGCATGTGGGTATAATATGTGTATATAAATGGGCCCACAGGCACCACAGCAAGCATGTAGAGGTCAGAGCAGAAACTTCAGGAGTCAGCTCCATCCTCCTGTGATGAGTTCCAGGGATCAAGATGAAATAATCAGGCTTTCTCGTCAAGCACTCTTATTCCCACAAAGTCATTTCACGGGGCTCTTTATCTTATATATTTGCATGGTATGTACATGTTCATATTTGTGCACATGTATGTATATATACATGTAGACAAGTGGAACAGATGTCTAGTGTCTTCCTTAAACACTCTTCACCTTAATTTTTGAGAACTTAATTTTTCCTCAAACATGAAGCTCTCTCATTCAGCTATAGGTCTTCCCAATACTGTGGGATCACAGATATTTCCCTAAACCCAGTACACAGCTTTTTACAAAGGTGCTAGGAACCGAAACTCAAGTTTGTATAAGCAGTTTACTGACTAAAACACATGCATAGATATGCCTTGTTTGATTCATTACTTACGTGGACTGACAGGAAACCCATTGGACCAGAATCATTTTAAAATGTTAGACAGAACATTCACCTTTAAATCACCAGGGAGTTCTAGACCTTAAAATGAGTCCAGTGATCAAATACTGGGGTGTTAGCTTTGCAGAGTTGCTATAAAGGCTTTTAGATATATGTGTGTTCTCACTTGCTGACTAGAGTGCTTCGCAACCCAAACTTTCATTTCAAAAATAAGTATAAGTTAAACTGTGACTCCAGTCTCTATGATCTTATTTCAAACAGCCCTTCTTTTTGTTCCCATAACAGTAAGTGTTTGGACTATTCTCTGTTGTTTAATGTGCCAACAGGTTTGCAGTCTCAGCTCATGTTATCTGCCCATCTAGCCATATCAAAGCCCTCTGCTAGGTCTCAGTTTTCTTATTCCCAGAAATACAAGCCTAAACCAGCTGCCCCCCTAAACTGGATGTCTATAGTTACTCTCTGACCCACCATATAGTTCCTTCCTTTTACGATGTATCCTAGGATATTAATATGTGTGTAAGTAAAGATACATATTTTCCAGCTTTACTGAGCTGTAACAAGTAGAAATTATCATCCTGAGTGAGGTAAGCCAATCACAAAAGAAGACACATGGTATTCACTCACTGATTATTGGATATTAGCCTAGAACCTTGAAATGCCCAAGATGCAACTCACAGGCCACATGAAGCCCATAAAGAAGGAAGACCAAGTGAGGGTGATTCGGTCCTTCTTAGAAGGAGCAACAAAATACTCAAGGGAGCAAATATGGGGACAAAGTGAGGGACAGAAACTGAAGGAGGGGCCGTCTCAAGACCACTCCACCTGAGTATCTATCCCATGTGCAATCACCAAAGGTAGATGCTGATGTGGAAGACAGGAAGTGCATGCTGATAAGAGCCTGATATGGATATCTCCTCAGAGGCCTTCAAGAGTCAGACATATTCAGAGGCAGATGCTCACAACTAGCCATTGAACTGATCATGGGGTTCTCAATGGAGGAGTTAGAGTGAAGACTGAAGGAGCTGAAAGGGTTTGTGGCACCATGAGGAGAGCAACAATACCAACCAACCACAGCTCCCAGGGTCTAAACCACCAGCCTGGGAGCACTTAGGGGGGGATCCAGGGCTTCAGCTGAATATGTAAAAGTGGAGGGCCCTGCTGGGCATAGGTGGAAGAAGAGAACCTTGACCTCATGAAGGCTGGATGCCCCAGGGGGTGGGAATTTTGAGGGTGGGGAGGTGGGAGTGGGGGGGTGTAGATAGAGGTTACATCCACAGAGAAGAAGGAGGAGGGGCGAGGGGATTGGGGGTTCCGAGGGGGTGGTGGGGGATGGGGTAAGGGGACAACATAGGAAATGTAAATAAATCATCCAATAAAAAAAAAAAAGAAAAAAAAACATTTTAATTTGGGGCTGGAGCGTTTGCTCAATGGTTAAAAGCCTGTACAGATCTTTCAGAGGTGATGAGTTTGATTCCCAGAAACCAGGCCAAACTATTCATGACATATAAATACAGCTCCAGGTGGTCTAATGCCATGTTCTGGCCTCTATGAGTACTGAATTCATAAATACACACACACACACACACACACACACACGCACGCACACACATGCACACGCATGCACACCCAAACACAGAGAAAGACAGAGACAGAGACACAGAGAGACAGAGAAACACAATTAAAAATTAGAACAAAAACAAGATTATAGTTTTAATTTATTGTGTATGAAGTACTGTACTGATATACAAACTTCTTAGTGGGTCACTTTTAATATAGCTTTTAAATGCAAAATATTTCTCTTTAATTTTGTTTTCTGGAGTTCTACAAGAGCTAAGCTTTATTTCTCAACTTCATGTGGTTAATGTAATACTGAAGATTTTCTGATTAATATATTTATAATATAATACAAAATAAAAATACATTTTATATTTATATGTATGGATAGATAGAGAGACATGGTTTTTTTATATCTATGTAAATACAGAAATATGTAAGTATGACATATAGGAAGACAAAACATTTTGCATTGATAAAAACATTTTAAAATTTTTGCAATGAATTACATGGATAGACACTATCTGTGTACAGCTACTGAGAATGTTAAAACATGGCCAATGCCAGTAAAACAGATAATTTTGAAATCATTCTTAATTTTAACTAATTTTAAGTTAAATATAAATAACAGTTCTGGATAATGAACACAATATTGAACAAAATAGATGTAGAGAAGGTAGGACCAATTTCTTTCCTTCTGAATCAATATTAAATTGTCAGTCTTGTTTAATAAGTAACTCATTCCTTTCTTTATTAGCAGAAAAAAAATAATGTTGCTATGTATAAAAGTTTAATGTAAAGAACTGTTCTTCCAAATTCTCTGTTCTTTCCAGGAAGCTCTGCATATCAAACCATTTTCACTTGGTTATATGACCTTATACTCTGATGAAGATGTGTAAAATATGTTTTCCAGCTTCTCCCTCTCCTATAACAAACTTTTTTCCTGTTCTCAAAAGTACATTCTACTCATGAATTTAAATATCATTGTATCAAAGTCTAAAGTTAATATTTGATGTAGTTCTTGGAAGTGCCTAAAATTTATAGAAAAAATACTAAGAACAGTTTTTTCTACATTAAATTTTTTATCTAAATCACAATATCACTTGTTAGTTGGATCTGTTTTGTATTTTAGAAATATTCATTAGTATTCTACAGATCCTGTATTTATTAATTCTATGCCATATTGTTTATACTTTTTTTCTTGTTGTTGTCAATTGCTTGCAGATAATACAGACCATAATGCTGATCTTTATGTATTTATTCTTTTTCTTTCCTACAAACTTCTCTTATTAAAGAATTTTTCATTATCTCTTTTTAAAACAAATGAGATTCATAGGCATAATATTTTTAAAGGAAAAAGGTTATTTTCCAAATATTTAAATTTACATTAATTTGCCTTAATTCCACACATCGATACAATTGGTACAGATCCTATCTCATTTTTTATACTATTTTAAAGGAGAGTTTTATAGGTAATAATGATAATTAACAATGATAAATCTTGTTTAGGGATAAACAGTAGCTTCTTATTGTTTTGTTTTGCTTTTTCAATCATGAAGTTTACAATGTAAATGATTATCATTTTTAACATTTATTAATATTGTCATGTGGTTTTTACTCTTTAAGACTAATGTAGAAAATATGCTGACAGGTTTTTATAAAATAAACATTTCTTTATTTTACAGGGTTTTTTTGTGTGCTTTTTACTTTTTCCCATTTATTTATTTATTCATTCATTCATTCATTTCTTTATTCAGTCACTTTACATCCCAACTGCAGCCCTCATTCTTCTCCCACTCCCCTGACATGTGACTCCTATGACCCCTACCTCCATTTGACCCTCCCTTCATCTCTGAGAAGAGGGAGGTCCCTTCTGGAGGGAGAGCCAATCCACTTTGGCACCTCAAGTCACTGCAGGACAGAGTACATCCTTGCCCACTGAGGCCAGACAATTAGGGGAGCAGGATCCACAGGCAGGTAACAGAGCCAGGGTAAGGCCCCATCCAGTTGTTGGGAAACACGCACGAAGACCAAGCTGCACGTCTGCTACATATGACTGGGGGTGGGGTGGGGAGAATGTCCAGCCCATGCATGCTCTTTGTTTGGTGCTTAAGTCTCTGGGATCCTCCAAGGGTTCAGGTTAGTTGATTTTGTTGGTCTTCCCACGGAGTCCCTATCCTCTTCCGGTCCCTCAGTCTTTGCCCCAAGTCTTCCACAAGACTTCCATAGCCCCATCTAAAGATTGTCTGTGGGTCTCTGCGTCTGTTTCAGTCAGCTATTGAGTGGAGCCACTCCAGAGGATGGTTATGTTGGGCTTCTGTCCATGAATCCAGACTGAAAGATACAAACATAGCCTGAGGCTCCAAGGTAGCAGAAGGAGGAAGGAAGGCCAGCAATGTGTGCATATAGGTCTTCTGAGTTTTTGCATTTGTCTTTACATGTAAGGTGGCCGTACTTGCCTATCATGCTAGTTAACTTTGTAAATTTTTATTTTAGATTTTTCTCAGTAGACTCTAATAGTTTAAATAATAGAAGAGTAGCAGTTTAATATGTTTTGATTGAACTCAAAATATTGGAGCTCTATAGTCCTAGTAACTTTTATATTAACTTTAGGATTTTAGCCTTTCAAACATTCAAATGATTAAGTTTTTAGGTGCTCTTCAAACCACTGTGTATGTTCAAATTATGTTGGAAAAACATATTTTATTCAGGTTTACAGATGTGTTGCCACAGTACAAAAATACATTCATAGCTTATGGGTTATATTTGATGTCTTATTCTGATTATTATATACTTTCTCTATTCCAATCCCTTCCGTCTCTAGCTAGTCATTTCTCAACTTCCTTGAGGTTCCATCTGTCCTTCAGGAAGCCCTGAGATGAGTTGACGCTGAGATGGATTATCCAGGCTTCCTCTCCTGTGGCAGTATCTGGTATTTGTCGTTTTTTCTAATGAGAGACAGGGAGTGAATGTGGAGAGGAGGGAAGAAGGGGAGGAACTGGGAAGAATAGAAGAAGGGAAAAATATAATTGGGATATAATGTATGAGAAAAGAATCTAGATCAATAAAAGGTGAAAATTGGGGACGGGACAAAGAAATAAAACTTTTAATGACAAGATCCAGTCTCAGCTCTCTATCCTTGGTTCATAGATCTACTGCTGGTTGGGCAGTGACCTTTAGATTTCTTAAGCTAATGTCAAGATGCAAGTCCATCACTTTCAACCTCTTATGCATTCGCTAAATGCTCAGTGTTCTCTCCAAAATAAGCATGAAACAACACCTTTTCTCTTTCCTAGCATGTATGCATTGCATAGCCATTCCAAATTATACCTTTCTTTGAATTACAAAAGCTGTCTCAGAAAAATCAAATGTGCTCTAAGGCTGATAAGCCTAAAATGGATTAACCTAACCATTGCTTGCCAGGTTTGTGGAAATGTTGGAAGAGGGTTCACAGGGGCAGCATGACTGATTTCCACATAGCTATAGAAAACCCATTAGGCTACTGCCAACTTTATCCACAGTCAGGAATCTTGGATCAGTGTCTTAGAAAGGTTCTTATATAGCTCCTGATGATATAACAATGAACCAAACAGCCTACCTGCAATTCCTACAGTGATGGGTATTTACTTTTAGGCCCCAAAATAACAAGATAATAAATAATTGAGCCACTGTGTTAAATATGCTTTATGTTCAATGCAAATGATACAGTAACATATAAAAATGTTTTCCATTCAGTTTTAAAACAGGATGAGGAGAAGGTATGTTCATGTTTGGGAGAGGAATGTTTTAAAATGATGGAGAAGAACTTTGTGTAAGAAATAAGGGGACCAGAAATTAAAGCAGTTAAGTCACAATAATTTGGTTGTATATGATGATGATGGGCACTGTACAGATAGGAAGCAAGGGCAGCTCATGACGTACTCTGTGGGTTGTGTTTACCTTCTGAAAGGTTTATTTGGTGCAGTAGTATGATCTAACTTTTTTTTTAACTTAAAGTTTTTTTGTAAGTGCACATCACAGTGCACCTGTAGAGGCCAAGCAAACTCTGGCTATAATTGATTCTCTCCTTCCATCAACTGGATTCAAGGGATCAAACTCAATTCAGATTGCCTGGTTGGCAGCATGCATCTTTACCTTCTAATCTGTCTTACGGATCTGACCTATTTTAACAGCATTTATCTGGCTGTTCAGAAGTAGGGAAAGAATGAAAGTAGTGTTATACACAAGTAGGCTACATAAATGAAGCATAGGAAGAAGATGAGGATTTGCACCAGACGTCAACACTAGTATGTCTGTTTCAGCAACTCCAGTGCAGAGACACCGGATTGAGTTTGTTGACAAATAAAATATGGAATTTGAATGAAAGAACAAGTTAAAATGGACTCTCATTGAGTATATCAACCACACCCAAGGCAGGCCTCATGTCTAAGAATACTTGACCCAGAAAAAAAAATTATATCAATATTATTTTTGTAGACTTTTTATTTCAGTTTCAGGATGCCATCTGTTTCTCTCACTGCTTTCTCAGCTTCGCCTCAAATCTGCACTGTTTCTCATGTCCATTTTACCTGTATTTACACCTGTGACTTAATTTAATGATAGCAATCCTCATCCTAAATTTGTATGCTTTTAATTAAAAATGTCTATATATAAGAGAGAAATATATGTATGCTCAGAGATGCTGCATGTGAACCTCCTGAAATATTCATCATCTTCTCTTCAGCATACTCAAGTAAAAGTCCTTGCTGCCCAGAAAGCTCTGCCTTGGGAGAAGCTTGTTCTGAAGTCTTACTTGTGTCTACTTTGCCTGCTGGCTCCTGGTAGTGGCACCATCCACTTTGTAGCACACAGGATCTCAGGAATAATCTTAGGATAACTTTGTATGGTGTCAGGCTCTTGAATGACAAAAGGCTTTATTTACTTACTTACTTACTTACTTACTTACTTACTTACTTATTTTGTCTCCTAAACCATGAGTGGAAGCTGCAAAATGATTAAATGTTTATGAAGGAACCCACAGGAGGTCTGACCTGTGTCTCAGTTCTGAATGTTCATTCTATTTTTCCTGCTTGCTTTTGACTCCTTGAAGCTCATGGAAACCAATCAATATCCTTCTGTATGCAGAGCAGGTTGCTTACTAAATACCAAGGAAGGCTTCCCATGGCATGAAGGTAGCACAAATGATCAGAATGATTAGTATGGTAGTCACCATAAAAATAAAATATCTCAGTTGATGGACTCATAAAATATATCTGAGCACTTTTTAAATATTGTGATGGTTTGTATATGCTTGGTCCAGGGAATGGCACTATTAGAAGGTGTGGCCTTGTTGGAGTAGATGTGCCATCTAAGTGTGGGCTTTGAGACCCTCATCCTAGCTGCCTGAAAGTCAGTATTCTGGTAGCAGCATTTAGATTAAGATGTAGAATTCTCAGCTCTTCCTGTATCATGCCTGCCTGGATGCTTCCATGTTCCTGCCTTTATGATAATGGGCTGAAGTTCTAAACCTAAAAGCCAGCTCGTTGTCCTTATAAGAGTTGCCTTGGTCATGATGTCTGTTCACAGCAGTAAAACCTTAACTAAGACAGAAGTTGGCAGGGACTAAAGTATTGCTGTGATAGGTCTCACCACATTTTGGAAGAATGTGGATTTGGGGACTTTGGATTTGGAAAGCAGTGGGATGCTTTAAATAGGACTTGATGGGCTATCTTACTAGGACTATGGAAGACTTTGTTACTGAGAGTGATTGGAATTCTGAGGGCCTGGACCAAGAGGTTTCAGTGGTGAATTTCAGTATGTGATCTAGAGACTGTTTTGGTGAAGAGTATGACTGCTTTTGCCTTTGTCGGAAAAGTCTGTTTGAGGCTAAGATGAAGAGACTCAGATTAATTGCATTGACAAAGAGAGTCTCAGAAACACCCATCATAGACTTTGTTCTCTGGTTAAGTCTCATGAAGAGCATTTTAAACAAGTATAGCAAACTGAGAAAGGAAAAATATAAAGTATGTGGTTTGAGTGTTAAAGGGCACTGGGAAGTGAAATGGAGCTGAATACTGTGTTCAAGGATATTAAATTGCATTAAGGAAGAAGTGACTTTGGGCCAAGATTCTACCCAGCTAAATTTAGATTTAGGCATGGTGGTACACACCTTTTAATCCCAGAAGATAAAGCCAACCAGATCTCTGAGTTCAAGGCTAGCATGAGACAGAGCAAGTTCTAGGTGAAGAAAAGCTTAAATCCAGGCATGATGGTGCACACCTTTAATCGTAGGAGACAGGCAAGCAGATCTGAGTTCAAGGTCAATCTACAGAGCAAGATCCAGGACAGCCAAGCTTAGGCAGTGAAGGAGTTGGGAAAGAGGAAGCTAGTTATAGTGTAATAGAACAAGGGGTCGGTCATGTTCCAGCCCCAGCAAGCAGCAGAACTCAGCAGCTTCAGCCCTGTGTCTCTGGCTTTATAGTCAAGAGAAGGAGACTGCTGGGAAAATTAATGCTGGCTAGCTAAAGCTAAGAAATTGTGGTGATTAAGAAGAAGAGACCAGCATCACTGAGGTGAAATCTTCTGGGAAGTGTTTTCTGAGAGCACAAAGAAGCTGTGTTCCAGAGAGCCAGGGTTGTACCTTATGATGCAGTTGTACATTTGTAAGAGTCACTCAGGTGGTCCTCATTTTAAAAGCATGAAGGAGTAATGAAGATCAGCTGAGGCGTGGCACTGTGAGAGGCCATGAAAGGTCGTTAGTTGCAGTTGACAGCCCAGGACTGAA
Source organism: Grammomys surdaster (assembly GCF_004785775.1). Classification (NCBI taxonomy): domain Eukaryota; kingdom Metazoa; phylum Chordata; class Mammalia; order Rodentia; family Muridae; genus Grammomys; species Grammomys surdaster. The sequence continues at coordinate 11,289,959 of NW_021604633.1, read as the reverse complement.
GGATTCATGCAAAGGAGTTGAAGTTTGGCACCATAGAAGAGAGATTATGAGAAGCTATTGAAGTCTAGTTACAGCAGAAGACCCTAGTGTTTTAGAGATGTCAGTACCATGAAGTGATCAACAAAAACAGCAGTAACAGTAGAATGGACCAACATGAGCTTAGAGTGCTACAGAAGGCAGAGCTGGAGAAGTGACCCTAGGCCTTTGAAGGACCCCAGAAGATCATGTGTGGATCCCACACACTGAAACAGGAAGCTGTATAACATTGAAGTTTACAAGATATTCAAGATGCCAAGGCTATGGGCTATCTGCTGAGGAAAGCTGCTAACAGGGAGTGGAATCAGGTCCAGAGAAGTAAATTTGTTTCGGTAAACAAGGATGAGAAGGGAGTTGGAGATCTGAAGACCACTTTGATATCAGACATGGAGATGCGAAATTTGGAGTTTGCCCAGCTGGTTTCCTGTCTTATTTTGGAAATTACAGTTAAGAGATTGGATAAATCTCAGAAGATACATTGAATTTGGGACTTTTTGTGGGGAAAAATTAGAGGGTCACAGCGGTGGGGTCCCAGTGGGTTTCCACACTGCAGCGGGTCCCACATGTGGAAGGAACATCTATGGTTCCAGCAGCCTGGAGGCTTTGGCGGCGGCAGGCCCCAATGACAGGAGGAAGTCCTTGGTTCCAAAAGGGTTTATTGTCATGGCGGATGATGGATGGATTTTGATGTACGCCCTGTAAAACTCAGGGCAGTTCTGAGTTATATAGGGAGGGAGAAAGAGGGAAGATCTGGGGAGGATCAGGGAAGGATCTGGGGAGGCATGCTTAGTTTGTTCCACCCTCTGGCCTTCATTAGTATGTAAATCCCTAGGCCCTGAGGCCTCTAGTCACATCCTCTACCTGTGCACTTTGGGAGGGGCTGGGTTCTTGGGGTTCGCCAAACTCCTGCTGGTTCTCACGCAGAGTCTCGGGGTTCTAGGCAACTGCCCAGCCATGACCCAGAATACCCTTACGCAGTCCCACAACTTTTAACATTGTTGTGACTGCTATAGACTATGGGGGCTTTAGAAGTTGGACTAAACATTTTTTCTATTATGATAAGACTAGGTACAACCCCCATAGACTCATGTGTTTGAACAAGCCTATAGGGGACAGGAAGTAGAATGTGATGGTTTATATATGCTTGGCCCAGGTGCACTATTAGGAGGTATAGCCTTGTTGGAGTAGGTGTGTCACTGTGGGCATGGGCTTTGGAACCCTCATCCTAGCTGCCTGAAAGTCAATATTCTACTAGCAGCATTCAGATGAAGATGTAGAACTCTCAGCTCCTCCTGCACCATTCCTGCCTGGATTCTACCATGTCCCTGCCTTGATGATAATGGACTAAACCTCTGAACCTATAAGCCAACCACAATTAAATGTCTTTATAAGAGTAGCCATGGTGTCTGTTCACAGCAGTAAAACCCTAGCTAATACAAATTCTGTCTATTTTTGGCATATAATACAACTTGAGTTAATGATTTTTGTCTGCCTGTCTGTCATTGTAAGCAAATGATAAGCTTTGGAATCCACAATGGCCATCTCTAATTGTCTTGTTCTTTCCTCTGTTCTATGATATTTTCTGTAGTAAAATTAGATGATCTTCTACTGATCATATCTTACTTCCCTTTATTAATTTGTATACAATTAATTACCAGCATTTTGAAGAATTTATTAGTCTCAAATTTATGACAGCAAATTTCCCTTTCTTCTTAGCCGTAAGGCAGTTCTTTGAAAATTCTTACTGCTGGGTCACATTGGTTCAGTTAGGTCTCAATTTAACAACATGGTTGATTGAGTCAAGTCTTGAGAGGAAGTTGCTACCCAAGGTTGGCAGCATATAATTAATATCTTTGGTATAAAGTACCTGGGCCTCCTAGAACTACCATAGTCTTTCCAGCTTGCAATATTAAGATACTTAGAAGTAATCTACACTCTCAACAGACTGGATTTTATCCAGACCTAGATTCCTTTACTTCTCCGAATCTCTTACAATGACTTTAGAAGCAAACTCTATTAAGTGCTATAGACCACCCAAGAGTAACCTTTAAACTCAGTGTAGCCATATCAAATTTCCCAGAGCTCCTTTGGGGGAAACTGGCTCACCCAGGACCACCCAGAGGTTGGATTGGAGATCCAGTGGAGTTTTGGGTTGGATTCAACTTCCCAAGAATGTGCGATGTCTTCCCCAGTATTGAGAAGCCAAACTAAAGCCTGTTCACACAGAGAATGGGCTGAGATGCAACATCTTATCCTACCAGTTGGCTGCAGTGATTGTGTGAAGATCAACTACCCACATCTTAGGCTCACAGCCTGTGAACACTCCAGGCCATCATTCCAATCCAGCCTCTGCAACAGAGGAGGATACATTCATCTGTCTTTCCTTTCTATTGACTTTATTTAATGATTAGTAAGTTCAGAACTTTTTACTCAATGTCTTATATTTCAAAAATATGAAGTGGCCTATATATATATAGCACATTGAAATTTTTAGATGAAATACACTATAAACTTGAAAGTTAGTAGTTATAAATGTTGCCTTTCAGCTTATGTCATCTTATAAATTTGGAGAATGCAATCAGAAACTTTTGTAACATAAAAGATTGTATCAGTAAAACCCACGAACTAATATCAAAAGGTTGGGAGCCAGTATTTCATTGCTGTTTAAAGCCCTAAGGTGCTGAGATGAGCTATATCTGTATTTAGTTGCATATCTTTGATTTATATGACTCTGTGCAGAATGTGATGAGCGATTGTATTCAATATTTCCCTCATTGAAACATGTTGACCGTTTAAATACACGTTACTTCTACCATATACCACTCTTTCTACACAATCCCCGAACCAACTCCAAATTCATATTGTTATTTAAAATAAATTTTTCTTATGTACAGATGTAAAGAGATATCAGCACAGAGACATGACAAGTCACAATATACTATGACCTACAACACCATCTAATATGACTCTGAACAACTCAAGATGCTACTTGCTCAATGAGCATCCATCACCCTCACTGACAGAGCATTTAAGGAAATTCTATTCATGATGCCCTTCCCAAGAACCGTAGGATGGATGAGTTGAAAATCATTTTAAAATTCCATCAAAGATACACACACTAAGGAACAAGTGATATTTTTTGTGTGTGAGAAACAAGAAAATCCTGATAGATTTCTTTCTTGAAATGGAAGAAAGTTTTACCCAAAAGTCATTTGTCAACTACCATGTGGAACTACTTATGAGAGACGGAGCCATCCATTAAGGTTGAAAGCGTTGTCTTTATACTGTATAGATTTCAGTAGAGATTCTTACAAGAACTAGAAAGAGTAACTAGCAATGTTGTACCAGGTTGATCCATTCCCAGGAGGTCCTCCAGTTCTATTCCTGTGAATCAGGATATTGTCTTTCAGCACGTCCCACACCAAGTACTGCAGTGCAACACTTCTACACTGGTGGCTAGCAGGCGACAAATAAAGTTCTCTAACTCTGTCAGTGTGACAGCAAGCAAGAGCTCCTCTTCCCTCACTGCCAAAAGGCTTCCTTTGCGTCACTGGAGTGATGGCTAGACATTTACAAGCCATTATTTTTGGCTGACGACTTTGTTTTCAAACCCCTAATGGAGCATCTGTAACTACTGTTTTACTGAACTAATTTCAAACACAGTTGCGTTTCTAGTAATCTATGACAGTTTTAAAAGCTTGAAGAGACCAGGAGTTGGAGACAACAGTACGCCAGATGTGTTTCACTGGGCTTTGTTAGCATCTTGCTAAACTACATTATAGAGAAATTTCAGGAGGCAAAGCCAGGTCAAGCAATAATAATTCCTCATTAAACATATATAATTCTATGTCAGTAATAAAGTAAGGCTATCCAAGCCCCAAAACTCCTGACTCAAAACACAATGATAAAAATGTCTTTAAAATACAAGATGAATATTTTTTTTGTCTTGAAAAGACTACAGTACATAGTCTATAATGCAATACAATGTACCTAGAGTGTAGCAGATATCGCCTTAGATTCAGAGGATTCCTAACTTAGGAAGGTTTATGATTCACAATGCTTCCATTATATGGGAGAGAAAGAACATACAAAAAAGCAGGTTACAAATAGTTCTAGTAAACAATAAAGGTAGATATGTGGAATGAGTCAGAGGTGCTTTAAGCAGTGTGGGTGGCAAAGGCTGACAGGTGTAATTCATAGATACGGGTAGTCTGAGTACTCTTCTACGAAATGACAAACACTTGACAGAGGGATTAGTAAATATGTTTTCAGTAATAAATAATCAATTAAATAGAAAGGTCTGAAAGAACCAATCATCCAGCCGTCACCCACCAGTCTGATAATCAGAGATGAAAGTCAGATGTTCAAGTGTCATAAAACCAGAGTGGTGGTAACAACAAACAAACATACAAACAATTATCTCTTAGTTCCTGTCCATTTTGTGTCTTTTCTACAAATTGTTTTCTTCATTTCTTGCTTTGGTTTTCTTTTTCCTGTCAACTTGAAACATTTCTTTTTCCACTCTATATTTTCTGTAATTATGAGTAACTAAAAGTGTTTAGAAAGTAATATTATTTTCCTAGAAATCAATAAGTTTATTTATTTTCATTTTACAGTTAACATAGACCTTTTTTCTCGGGCTAACTGAACAAAGTCTGTCTCATTTAGTGACATGTGTATTCTTCATGAAACCATTGACTTGAATTTTTAAAAATCACAAATCAAAATAATAATACAAACTTGTTCATTTCAAAGGGAACCTATTGTCCATATTTTTCCAAAACCAAAAGTTCCTGTTTTCACAGATTAAGAAATACATAGTAAGCAAGCAAAGCAAGCTGGAAGTAATAATTAGCATGAAAATGAAAGCAGTTTATATGTAAATATGATGTGGTGATATTTATCCCAATAAGGGAAGAGAATGAAAACTTGATGCTTATCTTTCAAAGCATTTTGTATACAATGGTTTTCTAAGGTTGACCTAAGAAATTAGCAGCATGTGAGAATCTTAACACAGACTTTGTTTCTTTAGTAGTAAGAGAACACATACAAGATCTCAGGAAACATTTTAGAGACTGTGAAAAAGAGTCTGTTTCTATTGCTTGCTGGTAACCCTTATCATCCCTGGAGATGTGTCACTCCAATCCATATGTCAGTGTCCCCAGTGCCTTCCTCTGTTTTTGTAGATCCAAATATTCCTCTTTTTCTACATACATAAGCAGTCGTTACACACCATTATGACCACCTCATAACTCGACTACTTCTGCAGACTCAGATTGCAACGTCGGTCATATTTAGAGGGAGCAATGATTAGTACACGGATTTATCTTTCTTGTGAATACATTTAAACCCTTGGGATAATAAAATTCCTTGCTGCTACAACAAAATAAGGACTGAACCTGAGAAAAATTAAAACAGGTACAAAACACAAACAAAACAGATCAAATCAGAAGATCCAATTTCACGTTCTCAACCATGGCATACAAATGAAGAAAACCGTGTTTGCCATTCAGGCGCACGGTTTAATTTCAATTCATTCTGCATGATATTCTGGTTGAAAATTATTGTGTTAAATGGATGTCTTATGGAAGCATGTCTTTCTATTATAGAGGATATTGTTGTAATCAGTGTGTTTGGAGATAAGAACAAAAAAAAATCTGTTTTCCACAATATTCTGGTATTTGGAAAACACTAAACTCTAATAGTGAAAAGATGGTTAACAAAGCAGATATTACCCAATCCATATCTAGATCTTCAGATTCAATGATAACAGTGGTCCAGATATCTGTATTTCCATGCACAGAAAGAAGAAAGACAAGAGTTAAATCCTAGAGCCCAAAATCTTTGTAAAACTTTGGGTGTGATTGCTCACATTTTCAATACCAGCAGTGTGGAGGCAGACAAGCTGCCTACACAGACTGGGGTAATGGTGACTTTCCAATCAGCGAGAGAATGTGTCCAAAAACTAAAACTAAAAATGGATGATATCATGTGAGGAACTATACCTGAGATTATCACCTGGGATCCACAGGCATCTGCAAACATACACTCAGATGTAGACACTACCATAACACATTTGGACATACGCACAGACGAAAATCGTCACACATTCATAACTTATAATCTTACACATAAGACATTAAATGAAATCTGCTTCATATTTTTGATGTTTTCTGTTCCCATTAGAGAGAAAAAAAGGAGGCTCTTTTCTGAATCATTCCGAATTGAGAAGATATTACTTGAAATTGAGTTATATAATATTTAACATCATATATTAAATTCAGATTAAATTCTATTTTTTGTTGTTGTTGTTGTTTTTTGAGACAGGGTTTCTCTGTGTACCCCTGGCTGTCCTGGCACTCACTCTGTAGACCAGGCTGGCCTCAAACTCAGAAATCCGCCTGCCTCTGTCTCCCAAGTGCTGGGATTAAAGGCGTGCAGCACCACCGCCCAACAAGATTAAATTCACCTTGTAGAAATACCTGGTTCAGAGTGTTTACTAAAATCATATACTTGGCCGGTCTCTCATCTGAGCATGCAGGCAGTTAGGCTTGGACTAGAATAATGAGTTCAAGTTCAGCTGTATTTCTAGATAATGTCTCCTAAAAATGGGAAAAATATAAACACACACAGGGGTGAGTATGTGTGTGTGTGTGTGTGTGTGTGTGTGTACATGCCTGTGTAGAGGATAGAAGACAGTATGAATATATGTATATGTTTTCCTCAGCTATTCCCCTTTTCAGTAGCATCAGTGTACCTAGGAGGAAAAATTTATTTCAATCATTTGCAATACCTGGAATTTTCTCTTGATGATCATCTACCATATAGGAGAAAGTTCTTATGCTGGTAATGGGCAAGTAGCAGAGAATTTTTTTTTCTTTGTAAGACTATTCTGGCCCAGAAAAGTTGCCAGTGAAAAAGCACAAGAAAAATATTTTAATTGATTATCATTCCAAGAAATTCAGCCAACAAAACATTTCAGAATAGGTCTTAGACCTGTACATCATTTGCTGGCAGCCTGGAGCAACAATAGGTTTATTTAAGAAATACACTGTAATTCTAGTCCAAGGGAAATAAATGGCGTAAGTAATTCTAATGCGCTCAGCTTTCTCCTCCTTGAACTGTGGATTTTCAAGCTAGGACTTCTGATTCTGCTGCTTTTGAAAATGTTTCCTTTTCCCTTCAGTCGCCCTTCCATGTTTCCATCTGCCATATTTATGAAATGCCTTCCAAATTCCAGTTCTTAATAACAATGTTCTTAAGTCTTTGACATAGTACACATGACTGATATCTCAAATGTGGATGATGTCCTAGGATGTAAAGAGATATCCTGTTTCTTATTTTGCTTTCCCTAAGATAGGATGAATCAGGAATATCCCTGGCATAGATGTGGAAATTGCAGTTCTGGTTAGCTATCTGTGATTCAGCCACAATTATACATATAAAAGTGTAAGACTTAAGGCTAGACTCTGATCTTCAGTCTCCTAGACCAGTGTTTTGCCATCCTCCTTTCTTTGTAGTATAGCTTTTATTATGAAGTGGGTACTTTCACCCCATCAACTAGGAACATGATTGAAATGATGCAAGGGAGATAGAATTCTCCTACAGTCAGGCATGCTTCCAAATTTAATTATTATTTTTGGAGAAAATTTCAGAAGGCAGTAGAGTACAGAAAAAGTATCCATTTGAAATAAGAAAATTACATTACGCTACTCTTGACAATTAGATCGTTTTCCAAGACTACAATATCCGATCCATTCTTTGCGAAGTTAACAGTCTGTCTGTAAAAGCAGTCCTGCTGACAAATGTTGCTGGGGTGTCCTTCACCTGAATTATGTGATCACATCGGGGGATTTTCTGAAGCCATGTGCAGAATGTCATAACAATGTCTGCTTCGATCCGAAGGCTTTACTTTCAAATTTATATGACACTTGGCTTCCAAACATCATTCTCTATCTCGTCAGCTATTTCTTAAAAAAAAAAAAATCTATCTTGCTGCAGTCTTGGAAAATGATCTATATAGTTAGCAAAGGGTGAAAATCGGTAGCAACAATCCACTTCTGTTCCTTCATTTGGTTCTGTTTTGTTCTCACATGTGTTCTGTTCTGTTCGGATTTAATTTGAGTTTCTTAAAGAGCCATGAGAATCAGACTAGTACAGCAACAACAACAAAGCATGTTCATCTTTCTCCTGTGGCTTACTGTATTATAGGTTCACACAGCAGAGCAAACATGTTAAGTTTTCACATCAAAATTACTTCACTGGTTTAATTATCATTTTACCAATTACTTATTGAGAGACCTCATTCCAAGATACAGAAGCAAATTATGGTAAATATTACAGGCACAAAGTAAGCCAAGTAAGCATGGCTTGTTATTTCATAAGGCCATGGTGTGAAGGAAATTAAAATACAGTTTAATGACTCAAATGCTACAATGTTGAGAATATGGAGAAAGAGAATATTTAAAGCCAGATACTCATGTAGCCATATGCAAAGTATTAGGTATAGTTCAATTGAAGTTTTTTCTCAAGAAAACACTTAAAACTAAAAGCAACTCTGGTATCATCATAAGAACTTTTACCATAAGGATGGACTATGTCCTTTAGAAATGCAATTTAAGTGTGAATCTTTCCCAAACTTGTATTGGTGGCAATGTGGCCAGCTTACAACACTTTATTTGAGATATTACATATCTATGTATGAAAAAATAATTTCTAAAGTATTCTTTGGAATGAGTCTAGAGTAAAATTGAAATTGATGCAAAATGTAACTAGCATAAAACAGTCTCAATGGGATTCTACCTTTCTGGGTCTACACTTCAAATGGCTTGTGCTTAGTAAGGATATAAAACCAACCATATTCCACTGTCATAGTGGGAATTAAGCAGCTAATATAAGTCTAAAATTAGAGAAGAAATTATATTAAACTATAAGTTGCTCTGTGGTTTAGTGTGATAATACAATAAGAACCACATTTTTTTAATTGCTCACTAACATTAACTAAGAAGCCACAAGTGTGATGGTTTATCATGAATAGTTAAAGGAGAATCAGGAAACAACGTAAATTATTAATTAATTTCCATCACTTACCAAAACAGAATGTAATGTTTGTCTGGTTGGTTGGTTGTTTGGTTATTGGTTGGTTGATTGATTGGTTGGTTGGTTGGTTGGTTGTTGGTTGGTTGGTTATTGGTTGGTTGGTTGGTTGGTGGTTGGTTGGTTGGTTGCTGGTTGGTTGGTTGGTTGTTGGTTGGTTGGTTGGTTGTTGGTTGGTTGGTTGTTGGTTGGTTGGTTGTTAGTTTGTTGGTTGGTTGGTTGGTTGGTTGTTGGTTGGTTGGTTGGTTGGTTGTTGGTTGGTTGGTTGGTTGTTGGTTGGTTGGTTGGTTGTTGGTTGGTTGGTTGTTGGTTGGTTGGTTGTTGGTTGGTTGTTGATTGGTTGGTTGGTTGTTGGTTGGTTGGTTGGTTGGTGGTTGGTGGTTGGTTGGTTGGTTGGTGGTTGGTGGTTGGTTGATTGGTTGGTTGGTAAAACAGAGTTTCACACTGTAGATGGACTGGTGTGAAAGCTTGTGAGCATGTCTTGGTACCAGAGGTGTCAGCTCTATGCCTAGATACACATATATTTAAATGAAGCATAAGGAATGAACCCTTGCCAAGACTCCATGTTAGTCAAACCACACCAGGAAATGGTCTTCTGTTGTAACAAAGTCATTAAATTCAGCCACAAAGCATCTCAGCTTTGACTTGGCAGTTTGAAGAACAGCAACAGTCCTGTAGAAATAATAGAGAATTAATTTCTGTTTGCAAGTCTAAACTGTTATCTGCTGGCTTAGGAAAACTTTCCACTGGAATTTTATTCTAATTATAAAAATAAACAGCAACTGGGCCAGGTGATAACATATACCCAAAGATTAGCCAGATGAATTTTCATGGTTTTTCATGATTTAAAACATCCTCCAATTTCCTCAGTAAGAGAAAAGTCTATGGAAATTTAGGCTGGAGTCATTCCAGCGCTATTGTGGTACTAGCCGAACAAAGAGGACTGTGCTAAGGACATATTTCTCTTCTATGGAACTTCTTCACTGGTATAAATTTAACTAAGAGGGATGTAGGGAACTGACATCAATCACTTTCCTGTGGAACTGTTGATCACAGTCCTATAATCCCCTATAATCCAAAGAATCAGGAGGAACACTTGCCATGCTCAGACTGATATCTGTCCATACAAAATACTATTTGCTTTCGTGTCTTTTCCCTGATAGGGCTAGCAATTCTGCCAAACATTCTAGAACAGATAGAGAAAAAAGTTCACAGTTCCCAAGAGAGTAGTTGTCGACTGGCCAGGGAATGCATCTCTGTGGGCCAAACCACAAAGAAACATTCTTATCTAGTGTATATTTATTTTACTACTTGGTATATCATAACTGTGATCCAAGTTTTCCATTCTTCATGAAATGTTAATATATGAATTCTGGTTGGAGACCGGAAATCTATGTCAGAGCAGCAATTTTAAAACACCAGTGAAATTATAAGTCCAAATTATATTCTGATATTTTCGACATAATAAATTTTTAAAAGTTATGCTTATATAGATAATATCAAATAATATTTAAAATATATAATAATCCAAACTAGAAAGACATTCTTCTTCCTTTCATGCATTTCAAATGAAAATATTGTAATTCCTGAATTGTATAATCTATTGTATCCAAGTATTTCTGCATGTTTTATGGCATATATTATATGCTCAAATATATTGAACTTAATGAAAAAAATATTAGAAATGTGATCACAACATTCTGAGTAAGATAACACAGTCTTCAAAAGACAAATATGATATGCATTCTATTATATGCAGATGTTAATTTTAAGCATTTGATAGGCATGCTACAATCTAGATAACCACCGAGATTAGGTATAGAATAAAGGACTAAAGGGAGTAAAGAAACAGAAGATAGAACATGTAGTTATGGAGAGACAGGGACAGACTAGAACAGGAGGATTAAATGGGGAGGGAGAGGAAAGAAAGCCAGGGCTTAGTGAGAAAATACAAAGAAGAACAACTAACACTAAAGGCCATTTGGTGAGACATATAAAAATGTACTACTGTAGAAGCTTTCACATGTGAACTCACAGAAAATATGGCACCATGCACAGGGCCTTCACAGGTTCAAGCCAGATAGGAACCCAGCACTGACTTGATGAAATAGACATGATCTTTCACGCCTAGCCAAGATTCTATCTCCAATTGACAAGCGCTTGCAGAAGAGCAATCAGTTTTCTCCAATGGAGGTTCACTAAGTATACAAATCATACTTAAGGGCAGACCACATGCCCAGCAGTAGATGACCAACACAAAGCGAACTCACTGGTGATGTTAAAGATGTCAAATTGCTCTGTCTGAGAATTTTTCTTTATCGTTTTTGTTTGTTTTGATCTCACTGGTCTTTTGCTTGTATGTTGTGTTTTCCAATTTTATGTTTTCATGTGTGTGTGTGTGTGTGTGTGTGTTTCTTATGCTTTTTGACTTTTTTTTTCAATTCTGGTTTGTTTGTTTTATTTTCCTATTTGTATTCTACAGAGTTAGAGTGAAAGAAGACATAGAATTGGAAGAGTTGGTAGGGGAGGTGGGAAGGATCATGGAGGAGATGAGAGAGCAGAAGCCAAAATTGGAATATAGTATATAAATTTTAATTTAAAAAGAACTGTGATTGAGCAAAAATCTAATCATACTAGCATAATATCAAGGATAGTTTTCATGCAGTCCAGTTCAATATACATTTTTGCCACTAATCTACTCCATTTTTTAGAATAATGAATCAAACATATTAAGTGCTTATATGTAATACTTTATTATTTTTTATTCTGAAAATGAAAGGAAATTTAATTTACCTACATGTGAATTAAAATAACTAGAATACAAATATTGCACAATATTTGTATTTTAAAGCAATTACATTTTCCTTTTGTTATTACTTATTTACTTTACTTCCCAAATGCAGTTTCCTCTCCCTCCTCACCTCCCAGTCATTCCTCAACTACCTCTGCTCCCCACTATCCATTTGCCCTCCATTTCTCTTCAGAAAAGGGCTGTCCTTCCATGGAGATCAACCAGCCCTAGTATATGAAGTTGAAGTAAGGCTAGGAGTATCCTCTCCCTTTGAGGCTAGATGAGGCATCCAAGTAGGAAGAAAGGGTCCCAACGGCAGGCAACAGAGTCAGTGGCAGCTGCTGCTGTTAGGAGTCCCACTTGAAGTCTAAGCTACACAACTATAGCATATGTTCCAAGGAACTACATTTTAAGAAATTTGAGTACCAAAAGAAATCTGTGTATGAAATTTGGACAGCATAGAGTATGGTTTGTTTATTTTTGTGTATCATTTGCTTTTGTTTTTTTTTTTCCTTTAAGGATGAAGGAGAAGTTAGGTGGGATGAATCTTAGAGGAGTTGGGTGAGAAGAACAAATATGATAAAAATATATTGTATGAGATTTTTAAAGAATAAATAAAAGAATAATTAAAAATAGATTTGAACACACACATTTCCTTTCTTTCCTGATAGAAAAACACTTAAAATAACAGTGAAAATGAATAATACAATTGTAAGAGTGAAATAAATAGAACATAGTAAGTATTATACTGGGGATTGCGAAAAAAGCCAAACTAAAACCTTTTTCTGCCTATACATCCCAATATAACATATCCTGTAAGTGTGATGGTTTGCATATGCTCAGCCCAGGAAGTGACACTTGCAGAAGAGCAATGTGGTGTGGCCCTGTCAGAATAGGTGTGTCACTGTAGGTGTGGATTTTAGGACCCTCATCCTAGCTGCCTGGAAGCGAGTATTATGCTAACAGCCTTCAGATGAAGATTCAGAACTCTCAGCCCTGCCTGCACTATGCCTGCCTAGATGCTGTCATGCCCCCATCTTGATGATACCTGATTGAATCTCTGAACCTGTAAGCCAGCCCCAATTAAATGTTGTTCTTTATAAGACTTGCCTTGATCATGGTGTCTGTTCACAACAGTAAAACCCTAACTAGGACAGTAAGTAAAGAATATTGCATGCAACACTTATCACATTGATTGCATTTTTCAAGGTAGTATGTCAAAAGGTAAGAATGATTTAGGGGGAAAAAACAAAATAGATGAACCAATAATGTTGATTTCACCTTGAAGGTATTTAGTAATCTCAGTAAACCTGATGAATCAGTTACTTCTGATGTTGTAGTAAAATACCAGGACCCAAAACAATTTATAGCATGTGGACTTGAGGGGAACATGACAGCAAGCAGCCAGAGCAGGAATCTGGAGAGCACATCCTTAAAAAAGCAAAGAGAACAAACTAAATATGAGCGAGGGCTATAAATTCTCAGAGCTGTCTATAGTGACATAATTTTTCCAGCAAGACTCTGCTTTCTAAAAGTTCCAAAATCTCCCCAAACAGTATCCCTAACTAGGGACCAATTATTCAAATACGGGAGCCCATTAGGGACATTTGTCATTCAAACTACCACACATAAATGCCAGTTTTGTTTAATTACTTTTTACATTTCTTTGTTTTATTTATTCTGTTCCAGTGTGCACATCTATGAAGCACCTTGCAATCAGGAGGCAACTAGCAAGATTTGGTCCCCCTCCTTCCTCCTCTGGGTTCTGGATACTGAACTCAGGTCATCAGGCTTGGCAGCAAGCAAGAAATTTTTCCTACTGAGCCATCTTATCAGCCCATGAATGCCAGTTTTCAGTGCTTCACAGGTCACAGGGACTATGAGATAAATACTAGACTCAAACCAGCATGGAAAGTCCCACAGATAATTTTCCTGTATAATCTAGGGAGAACATAGTACCAATATATACTTAATTAGTATAATTGTTCACTCTGGTTCCTGCCAACTCCTGCCTCCCCTCCTCATTTTATCACTCCCTATCCCAACCTCTCACACAAATTGCTACTATTGAGAAAAAGTAATGTTTGTTGTATATGCTCACTTATAAGTGGATATTAGCTATTAAGTGAAGGATAATCACGCTATGATCCACAGATGCAGAGAGGCTAAGGAACAAGAAGGACCAGTCAGAGGAATTATAAGTTTCTCTGGGAATGGGAGATAGAATGAATGTTTGCAAGTGGACTGGGGGATGAGTGGAGATGGAAACAAGAGGGATCAGGCAGGGTTGGGTGAATGGAGGGTGAGAATAATCAGAGAGATGACTAGAATTAGCAGACATTTTAGGACAATGTGGAAACCTAGTGCAGTGAAAATTTCCTGAAATCTACAAGAATGACGCTGGCAAAGACTCCTGGTAATGAGGGATATGGAGCCTTAAGTGGACATCTTCTATAACCAGACAAGGGTTCCAGAGCTGGGACTGAGACATTTACCCAGAGACAGAGCTTTAGACCTACAATCTGCCCTGCCTCCAAGAAGTGGAGGAGTAATGGTGACTTAGAATGTATGGGTGTCATAAGTTGGCCAATCAATGATTGGTTCAAGATGAGACCCACACCATGAGAAGTAGTCCACTCCTGACACTTCCTGGAAAGCCAGGAACCAGAGGCCACATAGTGCAGAGACCTAAGATAGAACCAATCATAACTAGCAAAAAAAAAGCCAATAAAATGATTCCTAATGATATTATGCTATACTCATTGATTGGTGCCTAGCCCAGTTATTAGAGAAGCTCATCAAACAACTGATGATAGCAGATGCAGAAACCCCACAGCCAAACATTAAGCAGAGCTAAGAGAACCTGGCAGAAAAGATGGAGGAAGGATGTTGGTGACAGATGAATTGAGGACATCCAGAGAACATGGCCCACAGAATCAATTAAGATAGGGAGCTCATAGAAACTGAAGTGACAATCATAAACCCTGTATGGGTCTAAACTAGGTTCTCTGCATCTATGTTATGGGTGTATAGCTTGGTGTTCTTTGTAGGTGCTGATGTCTGCCCCCACCGGCATAGCTGTAGCCATTTTGTTCCGTGCCTGACAGCTATTTCATATTGCTGCTGTAATATGCCTGCCAGTCTTTGATACAGAAAAATAACTTGATTCAGAGCACAGTCATGCTGATCACATATCCTGGTAGGTTCTGTATGTTCTTGTTAGTCTTAAGAAATTCCACAAAGCTTTATGTAGAATACACCAAATTAAAGGTGAATATTAACTGTTATATCTTGTAATAGCTTGAGTCAGAGCTGACCACTGGATAGCACTTCCTGCATATGAGCTCTCTCTAGTTTACATGGGTGTTTTCCTTTATAAGATGACAGAGAAAGGTGTCCATTGGCATGGCTTCAGCTTCTGAAATCTGAACTATGTTACTGATCAGTATTAGGGTGTACATTCAATAAAACAACCCTGTCTAATTGAAATCAGTGTTTGTGTGGTTTATAGAGTGACTCATGAACTCCAACAGTGGGATTCCTAATAATGGGAGTGGGGGCTGTCTCAGACTTTTTTGCCTGGTCTTGGGACCCTTTTTCTCCTACTGAGTTGCCTGCCTAGCCTTGCTATGAGAGATTGTGCCTAGTCTTATTGTTACTTGTTATGCTGTGCTGTGTCGATGTTTCTGGGAGGCATGCTCTTTTTTCTGAAGGTAAATGGAGGAGAAGTGGATCTGAGATAGAGGAGGGAGTGGGGTGGAGGGAAGGAGGGAGATTGCAGTCGGAATGTAAAGTATGGGAGATGAATTTTTTGTTTTAAAACAAACAAAAAGAATAGATGTTTGATTGTCTTGAAACTCAATGCTGTTGAAATAAAAAATAAACAAATAACTAATAAAATATATAATCATTTTTAAGAACTTAGAAAGACTTTCTGGAAGATTTTAAAGCATGAATGATTTTCAGAGATCATAGATTAGTGGTAAGCATCTGCAGCCAAAACAACTTAATGCCCTTCTGAAGGTTGTCATACTATACCAAGGCCTTAAGTAAATTCTAATTAAGCTTACAGAAAATATGAACTCATACTCATGTTTTCAAAAACTATATAAAGTCAGATATTGAAAGATAAACTAGAATTAACAAAGAGTAGGTTCAAACCTTCAGTGGCTCTGATAAATCATCAAATGTTTTCTAAGTATAGTTCAAAGACAGAATTAAATGTATAATCAAAGAATACAAAATTCTAAAAACACTAAGTAAGATAAATTGGAAAATAACCTAATTACTAATGTATAGGATCTGCCTCTAGTATTCTACATAAACTAAATTGAAAGCTGACAGAATATGGAGCTAGATCTTTCAGGTTATAAAGTGTAGGGCTGTGAAGAAAATCTAAGAAAGGCAGACAGAACTACTTGCTCTAATTTGTATACCAAATGCCTTCCAAGGTCTTTGTGTCCAAGGTTTAGTCTCCAGTGTGGAGCTACATCAAGGTAGTGGCAACTTTAAGATGTGGGGCCCATTTGTAGCTTTTAGGTCCTAAGGGACAGGCTCCAAAAGACTGTGAACTCTGATCTCTTTGTCTCTTTCCCTTGCTTGCCTGACTGTGAAGCAGATCATTGTGTCCCTCCACACACTCTCTTCCTGATTTGACATCACAGACCTGAAACAACAGAGCTCACCAGGCACCAGACTTGCAGAACCATGAGACAAACTAAACTTTTCTTCATAAATTGATTACTTCAGGTGATTTGCTACCTTGAGGAAAGCTGAGCCCACACCCTGTCATGTGAGGGAACATGCAGCGTGGTTTCTGAGAGAGATGGAAACTTGCAGAAACTACAGCCAGAAGCATGTGAGATGGGGTACTGAAGAGGAGATGCTGCATGGGAAGATGGCTCTAGGAAGAAGAACTTATTACCACTGCATTAAAGTGTGTGAAAATGAACACATGGTGATGCACACCTTTAATCTCAGCATGAGGGAGGGAGAAGCAGGCAGATCTCTGGGTTTTTACCGAGCCTGGTTTAAGAACAAGTCCAAAACACCAAGGGCTACAAAGAGAAACCCAATAACCCTGTCTTGAAGAAGAAGAAAAAAACAACCAAAGACAGAAGAAGAAACAAAACAAAATCTACCTACATATTTGCAATAAAGCTATCTGAAATAGAAGTAATTGTAATCAGAAATCCTTAAAGCCAAACTACTCCAGAAGCTCCTGCAAAGGTGAAAACAGTACTTCACACAGCTGGAGAAAAAGGACTTCAAAGGATGGGAGTCATTGAACAGAATCTGCAGAGGAGACTGTATGCAAATTTACATTCTTTTTAATATTTTTATGAACATTATAAGAAACTTGCAAATAAACTATGTGATGTATTTTTTATTTGTGAGTTTATATATTATAAAAGTGAGGGGGAAAAACACGCAAGATAATGTCAAATGCTTTTCGAGATGTGAGATATGTAACCCTAATCATCTTTAAAATTCCAGGTCGATAAGAATAGAGGAAGACATCATTGCTCTGGTAAAAAGATGTTTTTATTTAAAGAAAATGAAGAGGAGGAGGAGGAGGAGAACAACAACAATAACAACGTTGGCATATTAAAAGGAAGCAAAGATGTCCTTTTTTATAGGCTATATGCTTATATATGTGAAAATGTTTAAGGAATACTATTTAGCCACCCCACAAAATCAAAAGACAAACAAATCATCGGCTCAAAGAAAATGTTTTAAAATGTTGTTTTTAGCTGGGGATAGATCTCAGTGATAGAGTAATTCTCCAGCATGCTCAAAGCCAGGGGCTGTAATTCATCCACTTCTGGGCAGGCCTAGTGCTCAGGACTAGCTGACCCAGACAAAATGGGCTCCATGGGTATCTTTTTTCCCCTGTATGCTTTTATTTGGTTACAATTTGGTGTTTATTTCTTTCTTTGGGGATGTTATTTTCTTTTGTTATCTTGGTTTGGGATTTTTTTATTTGGTTTTGGGGAGTGGCTAGGGTTTGTTTGTTTGTTTGTTTGTTTTTGTAAAAAAACTTAATATTGGCTTAAAGTTGTGTGGGAATGAAGGAGGAAAATACCTGAAAGGACTTGGGGAAGGGGAAGATATGATCAAAATGTATTTAAATTTTAAATTGTCATAAATAATAAAAGCTGATCACTGGTAGTACAAGACATATAACCCCATCAATTAGAGGTCGAGAGGGCAGAAATCTTTGAGATCAGCCTGGTCTACAGAGTGAATTCCAGGACAGCCAGGCTATATAAAGAAAACCTGTTGCAGGAAAAGAAAGAAGGAAAGAAAGAAAGAAAGAAAGAAAGAAAGAAAGA
>NW_021604633.1:11254072-11271601 GCF_004785775.1 Grammomys surdaster | reverse complement strand
AGGGAGGGAGGGAGGGAGGGAGGGAGGGAGGGAGGGAGGGAGGAAGGAAGGAAGGAAGGAAGGAAGGAAGGAAGGAAGGAAGGAAGGAAGGAAGGAAGGAAGGAAACAAAGAAAGAAGTTTAGCAATATGGTAATATTTTACAAGGGTGCACACACATCGGGGTGGGGAGAAAGACAGAGGCAGAGCAAACATTAACCTTATAAAGTAGGTGAGGAAGTGAGAATGTGACACACTACAACCACTTTGGTAGACAAAAGTTTTGGTTTTTGGAAATGAAAGCTCCTAAAGTTAAACATAAACAAATTATCCAACAATTCCATTCTTCAAAATTTACTCACGAGAAATGGAAGCACCTAGCCTCCAAAGGATTTGTAAATGACTAATTCTTAGCAGCTTTATTTATAGCAGACAAAACCTGGCCACAGCCCAGATGTCCACTAACTACTTACTATATAGCACCGTGTATTTTATACAATGGAATATAAGGCAAGGTGGTGACAACATGCTGAGAACCACTTCTACAAACAAGAACTGCAAGGCCAGTGCTAAGGGATAAAAGCTTGGGAAAGATGACACACTTGCGAGTTCATGTGTATGACTGTTAGAAAATAAGTTGGAGATTCAGGTTTCCAGGGGCATAAACTGGCAAAAATCAGTCACAAAGGGGTCAAGGAAAGAGCATTGGAGGAATGAGGGATGTGTTGATACTTTGATTTAGTGTTGATTATCCCACTCTATACTTTCTTTCCAAACTTGTCTCTTGGTCTTCTTTGTAGTAAGCATTCTATGAGATCTCAAAACCAATTAACAATCATTAACAAAAAATCATTAACAAAAAAAATGGGCAAAAGTCAAATTCTTAATATGATTCCATGTTGGCATGTTGAACATACTCAAACAACAAAACTAAGAAATCGTTGAATGCCAAGTGCCAAATATGTGGTAGGCAGTGTTCTTCATGCGTTACTGTACAAATAATGCTTTGTTCCACTTAACATTATCACCTGATATTGGAGCACAGAAAAATCTATAGCCTGGGAGCCTTAAAACAAGCATTGTAAGTCTGCTCTTATAGATATCAACAACCAAGCACATACATGGGTCGTAACTACAATACTATTTTAATATGAATGTCGGGACTGTTAAATGCAGTAAAAAATTAAACTACAAATAAAAATAAGTTAACCAACACTACAAATTCTAAGATAGGATAACTACTAGGTACATAGCATCAAGAGAGATATCTAGTCTCAAAAGATGACAAAAAAGTACCTTATTTATAATATTCAAAGACTCATACTTATCTCCTAAGGCTTTTTGACTGTCTTGAGGATTGTAGTTAAAATAAATCTAATAATTCATGTCTGTGTTCCTAGATGTTCATTTAATAGATGTAAACATGTAATGATAAAGAAAAAAATGATTATACAGATGAAAACTATTGGTAACATGGTCGAAAGTATGTTTTTTTCCTTCGTGATGGAGAAAAATATCAGCAGAGCCATTGGAAAAATGGAAAGTGGTACAGAAGAATAATGGGCACACAAACATGAAACATAGAGCCATTGCCAGATGGAGGAAAAGAAAATCTTTGAATGTGATTGCAGATATTTTTTTCAGTGCCACAGAGTTCTTAGCTGAGTCTCTTAGAATTAAGTGAGTCAGTTTCATTCTGACTGGCCTTTCCATGCATGAATATGTCCAGCAGGGTTCTTGGCTGTATATAACCATTATTGACAATAATCACACTGTATAATTATTTAATTGTTTTAAATTATACTGTTTATCAATCCATGGACAAATTACGGTTCTAACAAAGAACTCAAATCTTACTGGCCTTGAGAACACACGCTAAAGACACAAATGACAACAGAAGACAGGAACAGGAGAAGGAGAGATGATAGAGGAAGAATTTAGCAGCATGAATATTACCATTATTTTGGGAAAGTGTTAGAATATCATACTTGATGATCTTAAAATGAACACTGAGGGAAGAACTGTTTAGTTTTTTTTTAATTATAATGTAACTGAATGATGGAAAAAGTAAAAGAAAAGTGTCCAATTTAAAAATGAATAATTGGTACAAATTACCCATGGCAGGAAGCATAAACTATACCACAGTCACACAGATGGGAAACCTCACAGTTAACATTGTTTATGAAAAAAAAAACATACTGTTATTGGGATACTGTTTTGAGTTTTTTTTTAAGTACCTAAACAGAACTTAAAGTAACAAATGAAAGCCTCTTTAGAATATGACTCAGTATAGAAGGAGTTAAAGGTCAGGATGCTATTGTGTTTTGTGATACCCCCCCCATTGTAGCTAATATGTTTCCCATTTGCAGGAACTGTTTCATCCAAGTAAATGAAGACATGGCAGGTAGCATGACAGCAGAAGAGAATTCCTTGGGCAGAATTCTCTCTTCTGGAACACCAGATGCCCCAGCCGTGGTTTGATATTATTTTCACTCCTCTGAAAAGGTTTGCCATCCCACATCAAGAGGCAGAAGGAACCTGTCTTCCTTTGCACGGAAAGAACCTAAATAAACCTCTGTGCTGGAAGAAGTTTTCCCAATACCTTGTAAAATATTTTTACAAGCGTCAGTTTAAGTGAGCTGAGTTGTCTGTGTCAGTCGGGGGAAAGAAACAGAAGAGCAACTTGGGTCCTGGAATCATTCAAACTGATTTATAGCCAGAGCTCAACCAAAATTTAGAGATCCCTTTGGGCTGCACAGATGGCTGCTCAGCACTATGAGCAGGTTTGTCCCCTAAGTCTGAACACACCCAAAGAGCAGCATCAAGGCCCCAGTCTGAGACTTGGTCAGTGAACCTTGAAGTAACAGACAGCTAACAGAGATCTGACACCTCTGGAGAATGAACCCCATCCTGTCCCCGTTTAACCTTGCATAAGGTATACTTAGTTTTTCTCTTTAAATTTCTTTAGACTTCAAAGCAGAAAAAAAAATCTTGGAAGATCAATCCCTTTGTTTGTACTGTCAAGGGGTCTTTTTTTTTTTACACATCTAGATTCTAAATAACAAATACAATGCTCATCTTATCAAGAGGCAAAAATACATTCCCTTCCGCCTCTAGTTAGAAGCGGAACATCAGAAAATTCTAATCCCATCTTCCTAAAACTAATTACACTTGTCTCTTTCTTTTCTTGTCAAAAGATCAGTCAAGTGGGTGGCAACGTAGGACTATGAAAACCCCAAATCACATTTTTCTAAAACTGTTTAGTAAACATCATTTAGTGGGGTGGCAACTTGTACTAAAAGGATGGTTGATGTTTGTATTAGTTGTTCTCATATCTCTGATAAAAATACTTGAAAACAGCAACTTAATAATGAAAGAAATATTTTGGAGCTCAGATGAACAGGGAACAGTCCATCGTGGTAGAGAATACATGCAAAGAAGAGAACCCTGGCATATGTTAGCAGGCATCTGGGTGGGGGTGTGGCAGCTGGGCAATGCTTACATGATATTGTCAGGAAGCAGAGGATATGGAGGGAAGTGGACTAAGAATGTAACCAATAAGGCCTGTCCCATGTGACTCACTTCTTCCAACTAGGCTCTACTGCCTCCCAAAGGGTCGACAACCTCCCGAAACAACCACCAGCTGGGCAGCAAATGTTCAAATACATGAGCCTGTGGGGAACAATTCACATTGAAACCAATATTCCAGTTTTGATCTTTTTGTATCTGTTTTTTTTTTAATTTTCGTGTGTGTGTGTGTGTGTGTGTTGCATTTGTATAAGCCCCCTGTCCTAACGGCTGGAATTCCTTTGTTTTGTATTTGTGTGTGTGTGTGCATGTTTAATGTAATCATGTGTAGATGAGTGCACATGAACATGTGTGCTGGGCTAATGTGGGATTCTGTTCTTTTCCATCTCATTCATTAAGCTAGGGTTTCTTAATCAATCCCAGATATCGCAAATCTTATTTACTAGTTTAGTCTAGAGAGCCTCTGTCTCTGCCTTCTGAGAATGGCATTATAGGAAGTCTGCCACATCTATCAGGCATTTTCCTTAATTTCTGTGGATACAAACTCTGACCCTCACCCAAGCAGTTTAGCCATCTCCTCAGTCCCCTGGTTTTCCCCAATCCTGCTTTGTATCCACCCACCAGATAATTCTTATACCTTGTCTCCATTCTTTGATTTCTTCAGCTTCATTTATCACAGCTGCCGAATCTCATGCATTGTATCACGTTCAAAGCAACACAGAGAGATGAGGAAACAATTTCAGGGGCCAGGCTTGTCGATAAGAAACTATGAGTAAGGAACCATTGGAAAATTCAGAGGAGAATTCATTTATAGCTTAGAGTATTTAAGCCAGAAGATCGCACAGAAGACTCTCCACTATGTAACCACAAGATTATTAGCATGTATTGTAACCCAACAGTTGCTGCCTTGAGTTGGTGACTTCAGAATTCTCCTAAATGTTCTGGATCTCCAGAGACTCTCCATTCTGATGCAAAGAGATTTTTGAAAAATCTACCTAATCCTGAACAGAAGCTCTTTGTGTTCACTGACTACTGAAGTATTTGCTTCAGATTTCCCAGGCATTGTCAAGCTCCTGCACTTAGGCAGTACAGGGATGGTGTCTGCGTGCATGGGAGTATGATGCTAATTTGTCCGCAAGCCTTCTACTCCCACTGCCTTCATGGTGTTTCTTCTACATACCACATGTCCTCTTGGCTCAGGACTCTTACTAACTGACTGCAATAGTCTCCGGAAGATGTCAGTGTAGTTCACTCTTTCCATTACTTTCTATGTTGCTCAAATGTTCTTTGTGAGATGTCACCAGATCACCAAATTAAAACAGTAATCCCAACACTCCAAACTGCATATCTCTCCTCCTTGTTTCATTCTTTCTTTAGTGCAGGATGTTTTCTGCTGTATTCATAACTCACTCTGTCTTCTGTTTATTATTTCTACTAAGAAAAACCTATTGGCAATGGGGCCAAGATGAAATGTTTATTACAGAAATGTCCGATAGACCAAATTGCTAAAAAATGTCTAAGTCATTTTAATGGCTGAATGAATAAATATAAAGACTTTGCAAATTCTGTCTACTTAGTATCAGGATATAACATTTAATGTGTCACCTTTTCACTATAAACATTCATTTTTGTATGCTGTTTCTATGTATGTTATTTCTAAAATCCAACATGTTTTGTTGTTTTGGTTTTGGATTTCTCTTAATCTCCCGTCTTTCTAGCTACTTTCATACAATGATATTTTGACATTTATTAATTCACTAAAGATTAACATGAGAAGAAGGGGTTTACAGCCACACTACCCTTCAAAAAAAAAAAACCACCAAGAAAAAGCTATTGCATTGGCTCATGGATGAAGAAAATCCGGTGCTAACAAGCTCATGTCAGAGTGACCAATCCCTGGAAGTTATATACCATAATCATATACCAGAGGATTATATACCATTATTATACCATAAGGTCCTTTCAGGAGGGAAGAGAGACACTGTGTGACACCGGGAATCCTTCAATCCCCATCTGTCCTTAGATGTGATGTCCCCGGCAAGGATCCTACCTACCTCTACTCAAAGAGAAATTATTTTCCAGTGGAGCTCTCCTCTGGTTATTTGAGAAATTTTCCAGCAAATACATCCCGAGTCTGAGAAGACATCTATAGGGTAGGTATTTTAGAAGATGGATCTGCCTGAATGATTTCTTGTCTGGACTTGGCTGGGATTTTTTCCATCTCCTTTCATTTTTTTCCCTCAGTGTAGATTTTTATGAGTATTGAATTCTCGATGTGTCTAGTAGCTGAGATCGAGTCATAGACAAAAGATCTCTAAGACTGAAATATAAATAGAGAAGAGTTTGGGATGACATCATTCTGTATGCACACCAGAAGTGACCACAAATAACCTACAATAACCTTTTAAATTAGTTTTTTCCTGACTTCATAAAACAATATTTTATTTGGCAGGCACGCATTGGCAAGCTCTTCCACAGCTCTGTTTGTTTTCTGTCTCCAGGAAGATACCGCCACAGTTGTCACATACGTCTCCTTCTCTGTGGCTTTGCCATTTTCTGCTTCTTTATGACTGGCTGTTACAGAATATTTTTCTTTGGGACACGTATTAAGAGTAACAAGAGCATGAATGAAAAACTGTCCTTTTAAACATATAGAGTGGATTTCTTTTTCCCTGGCTGAAGTTGAGCAAGTTCAAGGAAAAGAAGTGGAAATATCAACAGGGATATGGCTGCTTTATTCTGAGGTTATATAATAGCAAGTAGCTGGATCCAGACCATTGAAGAAAATCAGTCTACTTGTCTTTTAATATGTGACTCAAATCTCAAGTTATAAAAAGGATGTAGGATCATAATATAGATTTTTTTAAACATGCACAATTATTCTGATCAAATTGAAGAGTATCAAGCAAGAAAAGTATCACTTCAAAGTTATCTCATAGGTTAGATAATCTTTTTAACTTTAACAATGTTTCCGTTATAGGATAGAAATTGATATGCTTTTTTAAATGTTAGCATATTATAGTATTCTTTCTGAACTATTTAAGTTCACATCATTCAGTTTTTCAAAACCTCCTTTCACTATTTCCTCAAAGAGAAGATAAAAATGAATAAAGTGTTTTCAAATATAATTTTAAAGCATCAAAAAACTTCCCAAATAAAAAAAACACTTCTAGGATAAGTTACGATATTTCATTTACTTCTCTTGTTTCCTATTAATCATATGAAGGCAAAAGGGGAGGCTCCAATAATTAACCTTGTGCTGTTGACCTAACCAAAATTAACTGGCTATACAACAATTTAGTTGTCCATATAAAAACAGGAAGAGAGATTTCCCCCAAGTAACCCTTATTCTCCATGAGAAAAACAGCTGGTGCTGTGTGTGTGTGTGTGTGTGTGTGTGTGTGTGTGTGTGTGTGTGTGTAAGCCTGTGGGGCACGGATGAAAGGATGTATATTTCTGATATCCTCCCTTGTAAATGGGTAGGTTCTTTTTCTTTCTTTCTTTCTTTCTTTCTTTCTTTCTTTTTTTTAGTGGAAGTATGCCAACACTCGGTTCCTGAGAGGGAGGGTCCCAAGAAAGTCTGGTCTGAATATTTAAAGTTATATCTTTATAAAACAAGGTCTGTGAAAATGAACCAAGTTTTCTTACCAGTGTTACATGAATAATCACTGCAGAATAATAATGGAAAGCCATACCTGTCTCTCCTTGGAAAGGAGGAAAAGATTAATAAGAAACACTGCCTTCCAACAACAAAAATCAAAGTTCAAGCACCAGACTTCTTTTGTGTCCCTGTTTTCCACGCTACATTTCCCACAGCACACTGCTGGGATTTTTTATTTTTTATTTTCGCTACGCATGCTCACACATCTGTTGCACATGTGTGATCAACCGACGAGGTTTTTGAGCCAAATGTCCTGTTAAACGGACAGAGTGGGCAGAGCATTCCTTTGAGAGTTAGACTCTGCCCCTGGTGGATTGCCGCCAAATGCAATGGTGTAATAAAGAAAAGAAATCTGCTCATTTGAATTGCATTGAAATGAACTGTGTCCTCTCCTAAAATACCATATGGTAATGATCCCTGGAGGTATGCTACATAACACCTAGGTCTGGCAGGCTCCAATGAAAGGCTGTAAACGTCCCAGTGTAGCTGGGCTGTGAAAGGCAAGATAGTTGACAAGAAGCATGCAGGGGGAAACAAGAATCCTATCTGATGTCCCTCAATCAACTTGAAATGAAAGAAAGTGGACTGAACAAAGAAATGCTAGCAAGTCGCCTTGGAGAAATCCTCCTTCTCCCATTAAAGTACGGTTCTTGGATCTCACCTCCAGTAAACTGAAACCTTATGGAAAAAAAGCTATTTCACCTGAGCAGTAGCCAGAGTTTCTTTGGAGCAAATTATCTCAATAAGACTCAAGTGTACGTCTGCAAAGCAAAATTCAGTCTTCATAATCAAGCCTCTATCAGAGCTGAGTGCAGACCGGCTGAGTAACTGGAGAGGCAGAGAGTTCACTTCCACTCTGGCTAGCACTCTCAGTGAACCTCATCTGAAGGAGGTAGTACTGATGACCTGTGCTCCATGCTTCCATGCTTTGAGGTCTCTCAGGAACGAACACACACACACACACCAGGATGTTGTAGCATTGAGAAATTATGGAACGTTAAAGAATTACGGGTGAGAGGCTGACATATCTGTATACCAAAGAATATAAAGTAAGGCCAGTGTACTATAGAGATTTACACTATGGGTTTGCCCTGCAACAAACATCAATATCCATACGTAACCATGACATCATTTCTGTCATAGAGTGAGTCTGATCCTTTGTTTAATCTTTCTTGTAAAAGTTTCCACTAATTTAGTGTAAAATCAAAATATATCACAGAGAAATAAAATGAGGAATCGCATCCAGACGAAGTTATTCTTGCTCATATTTTTCCCATTGAATGATTGAATTGTAATGCTCCTGTGTCTGTTAATGAAGTACAGCAATTCCCAAGCCTGTTTTCTTTCTCAACTTTCTCTTTGGAAGTCTAGACAACTAAAGTTCATTTATAAGGCTAAACATAAATTATATATGTAATTAATTATTCTTATCTTTAGTGAAAATAGATGTTTCAAATGTAGCTTGGTGGTTGATTTGTATAACCTTTTTTTTTGTAATAATTTTGAGGAACATTTCTAATCATTACCTGTAAAACAAAAGCATTGTTTAACAGAGAGAGTGGCAAACACACATTAGGAATTTCCATTTAGATCAGATAATTAACTCGTTTAGCCTTAACTATAACTCAGAGAATGTGATCATGTTCTTATCCCTGATGTTAGAGGTGAGGGAATGGAGATGAGTCAGAATATACGCCTTGAGATAGCATCTTTCTCCTATACCTAGAGCCCAGATTCTTAAACATTGCTACACCAGTACACAATCAGTGGACTTTGCTTTAGTTTCTGAAATTCACACTCTAGAACTAATATGTCAAACTTACCTTACTTTTGTTCCAAGTTTATCAAAGAGGGAAAGTACTCTTAACATAAATGATTTCATAGTCTTTTGTTTAAAAAAATAAGTGTATGACTATTATTTTTCATGTATGAAGAATATGTCTGAAATGTTAACCTGTTATGTCTATAGTCTGTCACTTGTAATATTATATACAAATTTCATTGATCATTTTCCCCATGGGGAAGGGGCTCTGTAATCTTACTACACAATTTATTTTATTTTTCTACCTTTCTAAGCAAATGCACTCACCCAAAGTAGACTATCTAGTTTTTGTTTGTTTGTCTTTTGTTTTTTTGTTTTGTTTTTTTTAATAATGAATAGGGTTAAAATGTTTTGGAAGTGTTAAACTTTAATTTCAAGTCTTCATTTTTATAAAGCCCCTTTCTGTCCTCGGAAATGAGTTATTTATACTTGCAGACCATGAACACCGAGATAACCAATAAATAAGTAACTAGATGGATAGATAGATAAAATAAGTTGAATAAATAAATAAATACATACATACATAAATAAATAAATACATAAATAAAGGCTGTTGGAAGCTGGATACCAGGAAGCTGCCATCTCTTCTGATGTTGTTGCTTCAGGATGATTTTCGTAATATCAACACAGATGTTTCATTTTACCATTAACTACGCAAGTTTCAAATTTGATACTCAAATGCCAAATAAGTGGCAGCTGTTCTCTGTTGTTGGTAAAGCAGACACTGAATTCTGAAGCAACCATTCATGTCATACATTACATTTCAGCAGAGTTCTGAGAGCAGTGTGATATCCTCCTCACCGAGCAGTGTACTGATGCACAGAGGCTATATTTACAAAGCCACTGAAAATATCCACAATTGAGACCAGCCAAATCTACATTCCACAACAAGCCCCAAAATGTATATAATGAGTATTTAAAAGTTTCTTGCAAAAAAAAAAAATCGATGCACTCTTATATTGCTTTCATCTCAGCTCTAATTTAGGTGGGCAATGTGATATCTGGTTCACAGGACAATCCCAGTAGAGGTTCCCAACTGATCTTTGATGGAAAAGACCAAAGACATTATGCATACACATTTGTTTTAAGCTAAGAAAGTGTTTATTTACAAAATGCACTGCAGAGTCTTGTCTAAATTACCTCAACAATACTGAATTTACTTTACGGTGAGGGCGGACCAAAAAGAAACAACTTAATGTCATTCCACAAGTTGATTCTAAAATAAATTGTTTTCTGGCCATTTTAAGGATGCTACTAACTTCCTGGATGGAAAATCCAGGTTTCACTGTTTTCTTAATCACAGAGAACTTTAATAAATACACCAGAAGCCTGAATCCCTCTGCTGGGCAACCTGTAAACAAGCCAGTGTCTTGCTGGGCTACAACTTTACACTCGTGCTTGGTATTTTTCAGTAAGAGTCAGTCCCTACCCTTGAACATCATCAGGATTCAGAGAGATGAAATCAACTCCTGATCAGAAAGGTAACAGAGCTGAATTCTTGAATCAAGAATCTCTGCCTCCCCTCCCCCTCCTCACTTCCCCTCCTTCTCCTCCCTCTCCCTCTCCCTCCCCCTCCCCCTCCCCCTCCCCTTCTCCCTCCCCCTCTCTCTCCCTCCCCCTCCCCCTCCCTCCCTCTCTCCCTCTCTTCCTCTCTCCCTCTCTCCCTCTCTCCCTCCCTCCCTCCCTGTCTTCCCTCCCTCCATCTCTGCTTCCATCTCACAGACATGCTGGGCTTAGGGTCAGGGGTGCAAATTTGGATAAACTCAGGACCTTGCAGACCACTTCAGAAAAATGTCTCCAGAATGTGCCCTCTGGTCCAGGCACATTTTCATTAGTGAGAATACAAAGTATTGTGTGTGTGTGCGCGTGCGTGCGTGCGTGCGTGCGCGCGTGCGTGCGCGCGCGTGTGTGTGTGTGTGTGTGTGTGTGTGTGTGTGTGTGTGTGTGTGAAGGCTCTCACACAAACAGGAATCAGAACTCAGCAACTCTTCTACAAGCTTTCTCTTCCTTTCCCTCCCTTCCTAAATCCCTTTGCCTCCTAATATGCCAAATTAAACGCTAAATCAGGAGCAATGGCCTACAATTAGCTTTTCAATTAAAATGTACAGTTCAAAGTTGACTCCAGAGTGAGTAATTGCTTTTGAAAACCGCAACCAGCAGGCAGCTGCAAGATTGTTACAACAGTTTATTTAACCTCAAAACATATGATCAATTTTATTATCTCAGCAAAAGGGAGATATCCTGGAGAGTGGTATTTTAAATATACTACACACTCTACATGCTGGAGAAAGAGCTGAAATTCCTCAACACCATAAATATCCTTTTGCCATCGCCTCGCTGAGAAAACAAACTCAAATTACACTTTCTACTTTCTAAACTCAAAGGAGCCTAAGAACTTCGTGACATCCAGCGAGGGTAGGAGGAGTTGAGGAACTTTGCAAAAATTGCAAGGTTTAAAAACTTTCAAACATCCGGCTGTGATGTTTGGGGTTTGTGTTAATTCCAAAAGAGAGGCTGGACCAAGGCTGCCAACCTTTCCAAAGCAAAGAGAATACCATTTCCAGAATCCTGCCTCTACTCTGCTGACCTGACTCTGAAATCCCTTCTGCAGCCACAGTGAGGAAGATGTAAAACCCAGTGTAATGTAAATGAAATAAAAGACCTTGCAACTTCTGTCTCCACCTTCCTGTTCCTTAGGTTATACCACCACCTCCACTCCTATCCCCACCCACATCTTCCTCAGAGTGAATGAATGCCTTGGGTTAAAGTTGCTTAGGAACTCTTGAACTCCTGTTAGATTTCAACACCATTTCCTACATTCATTAAATGGACGATCTTCAGCGGGTTATTAAACTTCTCTGTGACCCGCTTTCCACATCTCCAACCTCATAACTTTGTTTTTCAGATTATGTGATCGTGAGAAAAGTTCTCAGACCATGCCTGGAGCACAGGAAGTGTTTTAACACATTCTCTCTGAAATATTTCCTCCAGTGATATCTTGGCCAGTCTTTCCAGACAGCAATTATACCATCTTTCAGGCTGGGTTTCCACACCTTGAAGCTGGTGTATCCCAACACCACCTGCAATGGTTCAAACAGCTGGTCAGTTCTTATGCCTTTAATTTGAGATTGTGTTATGGAAAGATTAATGAACTTTTCATTTGTCCAGAAATTTTAGCTCTGAATAGTGCCCCAATGGACAGAGAGTGTAAGTACTCGTATCTGTAGTACCTAATATACCATTATTCAATGCCACAGAAGTATACACTGGATACTAACTCCAGGTCCAATTAGCTCACTGAAGGTTCATGTTCATTGCGTCTTTTCTGCCTGTTTTAATGGCCTTAAAGGAAAAAGAGAGAAAGGAGAGAGAGAGGGGGAGAGAGAGAGAGAGAGAGAGAGACAGAGAGAGAGAGAGAGACAGAGAGAGAGAGAGAGACAGAGAGAGAGAGAGACAGAGAGAGAGAGAGACAGAGAGAGAGAGAGAGAGACAGAGAGAGAGACAGAGAGAGACAGAGAAAGGCAGAGACAGGGACAGAGAGACAGAGAGAGAGAAAAAACACCTCTAAAAATAAGACACTGTAGAAACAGACAAAGAAAGCTGTTATTTCCTCCAAATACTTCAATATCACAAGAACACTCAGGACTCCAGCTATGTGCCTTTCTTTTTTGTTTCCTGTTGTTTTTTGTGTTTATTCCCCAATCACATTCATTTCCCCTCTAGAATCATACTAATGTACTAATACCCTTGAATGTCTATAAATTCTTGTGTAATATGTAGTGTTTGATATGTTTTTTTAGGTATATTGATGTCTAAACTAATCATATTATCACTTTGTGTGCCCACTAAACTGCTTCTCAACCCCTCAATGCTGGCTTTTAATCAACAACAAAACTGCCAAGATATGAGATATGATCCCATATTTGATCAGTGTGATCTGAATCCCACAGAGATGCGGTCAACCAGCAAGGGAAGTTTTGTTGCTCTTCTAGTCCAAAGGGTAAGAGTTTTCTACCAGAACTGTCCATTTCAATGATATTCTTTCACTTTCTAGTAAATGTGCATTCAGACAAATAACATTCTATGTTTTGAAATCTAATTTTGGCAACCAACATGTTTGGTGGAAAAAAACCAAACATCTTTCAAAGACTCAGAGCGGCATGAAATATAGACTGCTGAAAACCTTCGTTTTCAAAGGCAAGCCATAAGTAAAAAGTAAATAGCAAGCCAGGTATGACTTCAGTATCTACAGAATTTTATGAAGATGTAGGAAATGCATCAGATTCCAAAGATGTTTACTTACATTTCTGCACTGCAAGAACTGTTTAATAAACAAATGCTGGAAGTGATTGGAATTTCCAGAATAGGAGATGGGAGTCAATGAATATGGGGTTCACACAGCTATAACCAGTGAAATAATTCTGGACACTGATGGAAAAACATCTTAAAAATGTATTGTCGGTGAAAAGGCAAATCTCTCTATTTTTCACGTAATTTTACCTTTGTAAAGAAACGTTGAAGAAATACACAATCATAATAACTTTCATATGTATAGAATGGCACGTGCTAGAAAATACCCCTAAAGATCCACACTGTGCAAAGGGAGAACACAGCTAAAGGGTAGAAGGAAAATGAGTGATATTTTCATTTTTGTCCGATATCATCCCTCGTGTTGGCTCTTTACAACCAGTTTGTATTAACCCCGCACGAAATTTTTCCAAGTACAAATAAAGTAAAAAACAAAATTGTATAATCTAGCTTTTGAGGTGAATGGAAAATACAGTTTTGCTCATGGGTGAAGCTGAATATCATTCAGAGAAAGGAAGGTAGAGGTGAGAGAGAAAGAAAAAGGAAATCACAGAATCATTCATGCCTCCAAGTCACTTACTAAACAAGAATGTAAACTCAAGAGAGCTGCCTCTAAGATGCATGGTTTGTGGTGTATCTGTCTGTCTTTCTAACTGTCTTTCTAGCAGAGGAAAAATGAAAGAAACTATTTTTATTTTTAAAAAGACAATTTGAGTAAAATTGGAGAGTGCAAAATTTGTTTATACCTATAGATAGTAACTCAGAAAAGCTGGAAAGAAAACTAGTTTTGAATGTTTTAAAGTAGTTAAAAAGATAAAAAAATTATACTTTCTTTATTGAAATTAAGTTTGAGACACTCACATATTGCAATAATTACCTTTTCCATAAATAAGAATTAGTTAAACTATAAGAATTAGTAAAACTCAAAACTTAAATGTATTTTACCATATAAAGAACTACTATCTCAATTTTCAATATTTGTATTTATATTTTCAAATGTTCTGTTTTAACATTTCAAGCTGAATTACATAATTTCTCATTTTTCTTCAAATACTCGAACATAAAAATTCAATTCAAACAAAACCTAAGCGCTTGTTGCAGGATTTGAACATTTTCAAAGTGATTTCTGGAAGCGAGGAAGAATATGTAAAATGGTAATGGGAAAATGAAACACAGTTCAAATTAGGCCAGCCATCCAACAACTGAGATTTTCACCATTGAAAACAATGCCCATTTTCATTTTTCTAAGTAAGTAAGCAGACAATTTTAGTTTTGAGAGTTAACCGTTTGTCTTTATTTCCGTATGGTCGAAACATCTGCCTAGTGGAGTCCTTTACTTTAAATGTTTGGGCAAGATGTAACAAAATGATAGACTAGCAGATAAATACAACAGTTACATCCAGGACAAATAAAACAGAGGAAGAGGCCTCAGGAAGTACGCGGAAGCCCACGCTTGCCAGGGTGTTTTGCACTGTTAAATTCAAATAATTCATCTGGATCTCTTTTCTCCGTAGCACCTTTACCTTCTGAACGTTTCACATATTAAAATATGAATGTAGTAAGGTTATATGCTATGCTGACTTTTGTTTTCCTTATAGGAATAATCGATGAGATTTGGACGAGAAAGTGTTAGATAAAGTCTAGGGATTTGCACTTGTACCTTGCTTTCCCTCCTCATGGACTCTGCAAGGCAATGCACCGATATTTATGGTGCTCGCCTCCCTCTAGTGGGCAGTTTTTAAATGGCCGGTTCTACAGCGGCCTGCCGGGCTGGCGCAGACTGCAGGTGAGAAGTCAGAATGGACAGGCCTGCTCGGGATGCAGAGACTTCACAGTCCATCCGTTCATGTCTTACCTGTTTTACAGTATCAAGGAACCTAGTTCCAAACTAGAACTAACTAGGGTTAGGAAATTTTGTCTGAACCAAATGAAAATTCCCACTGCACCCACACTTTTTGGAGCTCTTGAAGAGACTCATCAGACCAGAATTCCTTTAACAGTATGCCCATCCTTCCACTAGGTGCAGGAAGTCGGCCAGCATAGGAACAACAAATAGATGAATCAAACACACATGAGTAAAACACAATTTCAAAATGCATTGTCTCAGTGGGGTAAAACGCCTAGAACGTATTATTAATGATCCATAAAATTACAAATTCAAAGTGGTTATTTTTTGCAATTATATAGTAACATTGATCATAAATATAAATCTGAATACTGTGCCCAGTAGCTCACAGTTTATACAGGTAAACATGCTCAGATGTAAATTTATTTGAGTTTTGAAAACTATTTTTTTTCAATTTTGTACAAACGTACATAATTTCTACTATACAGGAGATTAGTGCAACATATTTTTGTTAGCCCATGAAGACTGGCAATGGAGCCTTGTGTGAAGCCTAAGTCACCTCAAAGAACTGACAGGATATTCTCTGAAAGTTGAAGCAAAAATAAGTGCACAATGTAGCATGTTTAGTCACATTAAAGTGTCATTCGCCAGATGCTGAAATTTATCTTTCCAACTAAAAGTGGTCCATATGGCAAACTACACTTAAGCAGTGTAGTGCACCCAAAAAATTATGTGTTGAAAACTTAACCCTCAATGTAAGCTTTGGGAGTAGGGCCTAAGGTGTTGGGGTCAGGAAGGCTTTTCTCTTACGGATGGGTTCCTCCACATTGTACAAAGACTTTTTATCCTGTTCTTACCCAAGGGATGAAAGAAAAGTTCCCTGATAGTTTTTGTCCATTGATTTTGGACTTTCTAGACTCTATAGCAAGAAACCAGTTTCTTTCTTCCTTCCTTCCTTCTTTCCTTCCTTCCTTCCTTCCTCCCTCTTTTCTTCTTCCGTTCTCTTGTTCCCTTTCCCCTCCCCATTCTTCTTCTCTTCTCTCTTCTCTCATCCTGACTTTTCTACCATTTGCGCCATAGCAACACAAACCAGGTGATACAGAAACAAAGAAATTACAACGTCATTATAAATACATGCATGCACAGAGACATAGTATTCAGCCTTTAAAAGGAGATTATGGCATTAAACAACATGGATAAAGTATAATGACTCAAACACAGGAAAACAAAAATTTCTTGCTCTCACTTAAACATGGAGTCTAGAAACTGTTGAACTCACAAAATCAGATAGCAGAAGGCTGTTTACCTGTATTTGCCATTGACAGGGTACAACCTTGAAGTTATGACATGAATAAGTTCCAATATATACCCTGGCAACAGCTGCTGATAAAAATGTATGCTTGTGAGAAAAATTTCAATCTCTCTCCCCCCCTCCTTCTCCCTCCCTCCTTCCCTCCCTTCCCCTTCTATCTCTATCTCATATGCATTTGCATATGCATACACATACACACTAATCATATGTGCATGCACACACATGTTGAGTGCCTGAGGGAACAGTTCTTTTTCCCTTTTTATTGAAAACAATTTTTCCTCACATACTATATTATGATTACAGTTTCCTCTTCTTTTACTCCTTGTAGAGCCTGCTGACCTCCACTCCTATCTGGATATACCCCCTTACTGTCTCTCACTAGAAAACAAACAGGGTT
Organism: Grammomys surdaster; assembly: GCF_004785775.1. Lineage (NCBI taxonomy): Eukaryota > Metazoa > Chordata > Mammalia > Rodentia > Muridae > Grammomys > Grammomys surdaster. The sequence goes on along the minus strand of NW_021604633.1, from coordinate 11,254,750 downwards.
CTAAGGGATAAAGAATAAGGTGCAAGAAGCAGACATTGATACAGAGACCCACTTGTTCACATGCTTGGGAATCCCATAAAACACTGAACTGGAAGCCATAATATGTATCCAGCGGATACGCATATCACAAATGGTTTATTGTGTAGCTTTAATAGATGTACTTTTTTCCATTTCTGTTTACTTCAGTAAAGCTGAAAGAAAAAAGTAAGTTCTACCAGTGTGCTAGCTGCTCCCCTAGAAAGGATTTTTTTGTTTGTTTGTTTGTTTGGTTGGTTGCTTCAGTTTACCCTGAGCTTTTCACACTGTCCTTGTTTTTGTTGTTTTTCTGTTGTGGTGGTACCAAGCTAAAAGCAGCTTTAGATTAATTAGAGATTAATGTCCTTCAGCCTGGCCTCTAAATAATAGTTACGTATTTAGTCTATAATTCATTCATGAAATCCAATTATACCAGGCATGATGGTACATACCTTTAATCTCAGGAGGCAGAAGAATCGGGAGCTCTATAATTTTGAGGCCACCCTGTTTGCATGGTGAGTTCTTGGATCAGTCCTCCTCTATAGTGAGACCCTGTGTTTAAATGAAAGAATATTAGTAGGGAGGGAGGGAAGGAGGGAGGGAGGGAGGGAGGAAGGAAGGAAGGAAGGAAGGAAGGAAGGAAGGAAGGAAGGAAGGAAGGAA
>NW_021604633.1:11249723-11254062 GCF_004785775.1 Grammomys surdaster | reverse complement strand
GAAGGAAGGAAGGAAGGAAGGAAGGAAGGAAGGAAGGAAGGAAGGAAACCACGCAATTATTTTCCCACCTGGAAGAGAAATTTAAATCCCTGAGCTCAACACGGAGATATAATGGAGAATACACTAAAATCCTGCTTTCTACTTTCATCACTTAGTGTTTAAAGACATCCTCAGAGATCACCAAAGGCACTAATGTCACAGGAAGGAAAGGAAGCAAAACAGCTTCCTCTTGGGTTAATGTAACCAATAGCAAGCCAAATTTTTCTATTTTTCACTTCTCTCTCAGTACCTTGCATTGGTCTATCATGTGTAGTAACTGGCCAATTTGCAATCTGTTTCTGTATCTGTGACTGGCGTGTGATGTGTGTGCACCAGAATCTGTGCCTCTGTGTGTGTGTGTGCGTGTGTGTGTGTGGCTGTGTCTGTGGCTATCTTTAACAAAAGGATTTGCTCTGTATTTAATGAACATTAGGCAGAATATGGTATAGAAGAGAAATTAAGGATTTTCAACAGAAATACTTAAGAGGCTTATTTTATGTTTATGGATAGTTTGCCTTGTACATCACAAGCATCGCTGGTGCTCCCAGATGCCTAAAGAAGGTGTTAGATTCCCTTGGAACTGGAGTTACAGACAGTTGTGAGCTGCCATGTGGGTATTAGGTACTGAATCATGGTCCTCTGCAAGAAGAGCAAGTATTCTTAACTGCGGAGCCATCTCTCTAGCCCCTTTAGTTTTGAAAGCAAAGAAGTAATTTTACTAACACTAAACTGAAGCATTCACTATTGTAAACATGTTATCAAGTTATAATGTAGCCATGAGCTTTTCTTCCTTGCCACTTTGTTCTTAGAATAACAACTCTGAGACTTAATTATATATGAATAAATGCCTAGGCCGTAAGCTTTGGCTCATTCCTGACTAGCTTGTAACTTATATAATCCACTTATTCTAGTCTCTGACACATGATTGGCTACCTCTTCTGTTTTCTGCATCCAACTTCCTTATAGTTTAGGGCTAATTCACAGCTCTTGACTCTTTCCCAGAATCCTATCTCTCTCTTGGGTATCCCACCTTCTATTTCTGCCTCAGTTCATAGGCCATCAGCTTTCTATTGGCAAGTGATGCTTCCACACAGAACAAAAGAGATTCTCTCTACACTATAGCCTCTAATTTCTTCCAACATGTATGATGGTAGATACTTGTTGCATACGGATGCCTTCAATCTTTTGGCTACTTTCAGAAAATGATTGCCACAACATACACACACACACATACACACACACACACACACACACACACACACACACATTACTCTGGGTCAGGTGTAAAGAAGAGTGTGTAATTTAAGATTAAAGCTTAAATTAAGTTAATCTTATGATTAGCTTAGGTTTTAAAAGCAGATTTTGAGGGAAAAATCCAAGTTATAGTGAGATTAGTTTCATTATTCTTTTGAAGGCAGGTTAAATTTAAATATGCTTAGTACACAGTAAGACAACATGTTAAGTGTATAGTCTTAAATGATCTTCAGGCAGATCATAATTTAGCCGGAAAATCTGGAAAAATTCATTCTCTCTAAGGTCAAGAGATATCTTTCTAAAAGTGATCACTATATCTGCTACTGGAGATGACTGTTTGGGTCCAGCTCCATTTAGTAATTGTCACTTACAGTATATGGCAAATTAATCTCCTTTTTTTGGTTATTATCTCTGAAAAGAGTGTTCTGCGGGAGAGAAGGAGTCAAGATATGTGAGCAGATCAAATCACAGTGAAACAGGCCTGAGTATGGCAGCTTGGATACCTTGAGAGACAGAGCACCATCCATTCAGGATGAAGAGAGGATATTTGCAAGAGAGAGTACCAAAGATAAATACTTGTCCAAGACCAACTCACATGTGCTTCCGTGGGGCTGGTTGGTAACCTTGCATAAACGCAAAGAGGTATAATCTCTGAGAACTACAAGACCTTTTATGTGGTAGTTATATCTGCCTTGGGTCTCCCTGTAAGCAAGACTTGCTTTGGAAAATTGTAGCACAGCCAACCATTGTGAGGAACAGATGTGAAGGCAGTGAAGTGTTTGGACAGGGATGGTAAGTTTCCTGTTAATTATATACTTTAGGCATGCATTTGCTGTTTATACAGCTAAAGAGCAATACTGTCACATGAAGCAATGAAAGGCAAACTTGTTCAAATTGTGTCTGTGGCTATAACATGTGAGTTACACAGACATGTGACATCAAGCCTACTCGATTAGACTTTCTGGTAGTGGTATCTGATAATCAACAAATTTGCCAAAGTCCCAGCTGACTATCTGCACAAATACTTATAGATAAGAATTTATAATAGCACCAGAAACTCTAACACTGTCCTCCCAAGAGTGGAAAGGGTAGGATCTTAGTCAAGTAGTCTCTGAAATTTCAAGGACCCTGTGTAAAACGAGCCTTAAAATACTCCAAATTCTTTATATTCTAGAACTACCTTGATTTTAGGGAAACGAGCCCACAAAGTTGAGAGTAATATGAGATTCTCTGATGAAGAGCCGAAGATCTGAGCCTTCTTATGTTAAAGACCAAGAGTGAGTCAATAAATCAGAAAGGGAGATGATTCTTTTGCTTGTTTGTTTCCACACTACTTCAGCAGTTCAATGTGTTGTGCTTAGTGATATAAATGCCAGGTTGAATGGAGATTTGTTGGTTATATTTCCAGAAAATATTGTTCTTTTGAAAATTATGCGATAAGTTGAGAAATATTTCAACCAATTTTATTGTCGTATTTGTACTTCAGAACACAGTCTGGATTGTAGCTAAGAAAGAGAAAATGGTGCGAACAAGTAATTAGCACTGAAGAGGTTAGTATTGTTTCTTCTCGGGTTGATCGCAGGACGGAAACAAATACTGTCATTTTCTACATATAATTGGTTATTATAACTATAATTGATTTAAATATCCTCTTTAGAATGTCACAACTTATTGATGTACATAGCTCAAACTGTTAATAATTTGAGTGAAGTTACAGTCAGTGTTCCTGGACTGTATATGGCACATTCTGAGGATTGGTTTCTCAGGAAGACAAGACTCATGAATGCCTGGCCCAGGGGGCTCAACCGACTTCTACACTTCCTGAAATAATGTAACTCCATCGCTTGCTCATGCATATCTGATCATCAGTATCTTCTTTAGTGATTCCACAGAGGAAATAGAAGAGCTAATGGAACTCTTTTAAAGGCATCATTGTCTGTGCAGATCAAAAGAGCAGTTCAGAACTCTCCTTGTTTATAAATGTTCCACATTTGGATGTATGAGCTTTCATAGTTAACTCCTAGTTCCTTCACAACAGAGGAACTACATTTCCTTCACAGCCTCTTCTACTTAGTTACCTCAAAATCCTACCTTTCTGACCAAGATAGTCTTCAGCCTCTGCCGCTACTGGCCAATACTTTTCTACACACACTAGAGAAACCCAGAGCAAAATCACCTACACTGTTTCAGAAGTATGATCGTGTGGTTGTTTTCAATTTACATAATATGCGTGCTAAGACTATGGAAATCATAGGAACAACACAAGCCCATAATTGATACTTTGAAACTTTTATTCACTCTTTATATCATATATCCCACTGCAGTCTTTCCAAACTATAGCTATAAAATATATTAGTCTTTATTTATTTTGGAGCTTCTACAGATTAAACCCAGAGCTTTGAGCCTGATAGGTCAGTGCTCTCATACTAAACTACAACACAGCCTAGATATAAAGTCTTCTCACCACACTGTTCATTGCTACACAGAGATAAAGTGGCTACTGGGCACATCTTCTCCTACGGTGGCTAGGCAAGGCACCCAAGCTAGGAGAAAGATCTAAAGCCAGGCAGCAGACCCAGAGACAGCCCCTTCTGCTGTTAGGAGTCCCACAGAAAGATGGAACTTTACAACTGTTACATATGTGCCAAGGACCTAGGTCCCTCTTTCTCTCTTCTCTCTCTCTTCTCTCTTCTCTCTTCTCTCTTCTCTCTTCTCTCTTCTCTCTTCTCTCTTCTCTCTCTCTCTGTCTCTCTCTCTCATACACACACACACCTTTCTCCTCTTCTTCTTTCTCCCTTCTCCCTTCTCCCTTCTCCCTTCTCCCTTCTCCCTTCTCCCTTCTCCCTTCTCCCTTCTCCCTTCTCCCTTCTCTCTCTCTTCTCTCTTCTCTCTTCTCTCTTCTCTCTTCTCTCTTCTCTCTTCTCTCTTCTCTCTTCTCTCTTCTCTCTTCTCTCTTCTCTCTCTCCTCCCTCCTCTCTCCCCTCTCCTCTCTCTCCTCCCTCCTCTCTCCCCTCTCCTCTCTCTCCCCTCTCCTCTCTCTCCCCTC
>NW_021604633.1:11156735-11249323 GCF_004785775.1 Grammomys surdaster | reverse complement strand
CCCTCCCCCTCCCCCTCCCCATGCTCTCTGTGTGGTGGATTAGTCTCTGTGGGGCTCTATGGGCCCAGTTCTGCAACTTGATATGCCAAGTGGGGCTGATATCCATGGGATTCATCTCCTTTTCTGTGGAAGTAGGGAGGATGGGGAGACAATGGGAAAGGAAATTGAGAGAGAGAGGGACTGGGAGGAGAGGAAGGATGCAATCATGATGTAACATAAGTAAAAATTATTAAGTTGGCAAAATAGTAATAACCCAATGCATGTAAACAACTAATAGCGATACAATTTGTTAACAAGATGAAAAACTGGTAAAAAAAAAATGGAAAAGAAATAAAAGAAGTGACTATTAGGATTTTAGCTTCAACTTTTCAACCAATGAATGTCATTTTGCCAGAGTCCCTCCTAGATTTAGATCTCAGCTCTTGTTGTGAAATAAGCTGAATATGATGATGTCTAAAACAGCTAAACAGATCTCAACCTAAAGAGAAATAATTCAGTTTCAGTGTTTCCCTGTCTTGAGGGGATTGTTTCAAGGGAAACAAAGCCTTGGTGTCAAGGACTCTGCAAACATCACAGGAGCAGAGAAACATCAAGGGAAGAGTAACTCAGGTCAACACTACAGTAGCAGGGCTAGGGCAGGATCTTCCAGAGTCAGACCCTATGGCTTATTTTTCTTAGACATTTAAATACAATAAAACTTTGGGAGAAAGTCTATATGAGACAATTATCACAACAAAGCTTCAGGAATGGGCCACATCAAAACTCCCCAGCAAGATAGCAAAAACATTTATTGCCCTTACAATAAGAATGAGTTCTATTGACTGACAGTGTTCAGGTAAGAGTCTAGAGAGGAAGGACTTGTAATAAGCATTTAAATAGATTCTATTGGTGGAGGATGCAGAGTGCATTGACGCTCTTTCATAAATATGGTTCTGTTCACTGAAAGATAGAGCTCAAGATTAGGGACTAACCAGTATTGGGGATTTGGGGGAATTCGGCTGAAGGCTGGCACCACAGAATAACAAAAGATCACCAGGTTGTCAGACAGCATCCACTCCAGCTATCTTTCCCCTGAAGAAAATACATCTTCCCAACAGTTCTGGTTCCTCCAATGATTTTTAAAAGCTGTGTCTCCAACACCTTCACCATCTCTCAAAAAAAAAAAAAAGCTAGAAAAAAAAAATTTTTTTACTTGAGAAATCTCTCTCTCTCTCTCTCTCTCTCTCTCTCTCTCTCTCTCTCTCTCTCTCTCTCTCTCTCTCTCTGTCTTGCTTTGCACAAATCATCTTCTATTGACTTTTGAGATACTTCCTCCATGCTGTTGACAGTCACAGACTCATCTTACTGAATTTTCTTCTATTGCTAAACCTGAAGTTCTTAAGCATCTCAAAGGAGCTATAATGTAATAAATGGAATTAACTCCAGGTTAATTGAAGACTAAAGGCAGTGGGAAGCATTTGGGACTTGTAAAGCCTATGAAACATTAATGTGTCTGACTGTGTTATCTGTGTTTCAACTGCTGCGAAGAGTCACCATAACTAAGGCAACTTACAGCAGAGTTTATTGGTGCTTAAGCTTCAAAGGGTGAGTCAATGACCATCATGGAAAGGAGCATGACAGTAGGCAGCTATGATGACCCTGGAGCAGTAACTGAGAGCTTACATCTACCAACAAGAGGTAAAAAGAGAGAGATGACTTGAAATGATATAGGCTTTTGGAACCTCAAAGCCAATCCCAATGATATACCTTCTCAAACAAGTCCACACCTCATAATTCTTCCCAAAGAGTTCTATCAACTATGGACAACAACTATATTCAAATATATAAACCTATAGGGACCACTCATTCATATTACCACACTGATTTCTAAAGTGAAGCCATTATTTCTCATGATAATTGCATGTATCAAAAGACAAACAACCTTCATTTCTAGATAGCAATTTTTTTGTAATAAAAGTTAACATTTTTCAAAGGCAGATTATTTAACACTTGATTTAATATTTTTCAAGATTTGTTTATTATGTATACAATGTTCTGCCTGCATAGTCAAAGAGGGTGCCAGATCTCACTATAGATGGTGATGAGACACCATGCGGTTGCTGGGAATTGAATTCAGGACCCCTGGAAGAGTAGCAAATGTGGGTCATCTCCAGACCCACATTTCCAGTCCTTAATTTAATATTTGAATATAAATAAAATAAATTTGTTGACTAAGGCATATAGAACATTTCAAGTGTGTAGACTCTAGTGAGATTTCTAGTCATTATCAAGCTAATAGCTACAGAGCTATGCCATTCTACAAAGATTATACATAGTGATATTCATGTGTCTGAGAAAGAAGAGACATTGAATAAAATCTCAGATTAGCCAATGCTAATTCATTTCTCCATTAGATTCTTATAATTTTGCATCTTCAGAGAGTTCTGCAGGTAAATTTTTGTTATCAAAGCATAAATAAAATGATGTTTCAAAAGGAAGTTTGAAGTTGAGGAGGTAGCTCAGACCAAAAGGTTCTTGCCATGCAAGGATGAAGACCTGAGTTCTATCCTGGCAGCCTTGTATAAAACTTAGCATGGCAGTATAGACCTGTAATGTCCACATTATGCATTGGGAAGGCAAAACATGAGAATAATAGTTCCCTGGCCAGCCAATCTAGCCAAATTAGTGATCTTCAGGTCAGTGAGAAACCTTACTTAAAAATAAAATAATAAAATTAAAGTGGGGAATGATTGCAAAATAAAGTATTTGTAAATTTCTGGCCTTCACACACATCCTCACACATGGGAATACACACACACACACACATATGTACACAAAAATTTTACATAAAATTTAAGTAAAATCAAAGAGACTCTTTGTGATTTTCACAGTAAGATTATTCTGGTGATAAATTGCTGAATCACCTATAATAATTGAATACTGACAGTAATTTCTTAAAAATCAATGAAGCAGGACACAAATGCTCTTTACATGTTCATGACAGAGGAACGTCTGTGTGATTGACATGCAAATATGTGCACATGCATAGACATATTTCCCTGCCGAACAGACTTCATTGCTTCTGCTACATGACAAATCCAGAAGCAATTTCTTCCACCAGATGGAGCTTTATTTCCATTAAAACATTAGACATAGACAATGAATTGGAACAGTTTGAATACTTTGTACACCTTAGGAAAAAATCTAAAGAAATAAGGTCTACTTCAATAGACTGCTTGTTTAAACAAACCTAATACAATGTAAGTACAATGGTAATGCAAGTTTTCTTGAAAAGAGCCCTCAAAAATCATTTGACAACTGACTTTGATTCTTTTCCCGATCTTCATATAATAATATTGTCATGTGTAGGAAGTAAAGAAAACCCTAAGTGAGGAATTCGTATGTTAACACGTGTTGTTGACATAGACAGGGCCATGTCATGGACCCCATAGCCTCAGTCTCGGAGGGATGGCAAAGCCTGCTTTAAGGAACTGAGTATTAATGTCAACAATGTACTCATAAAGTGTCCACCACAGCCACCCTCCCCCTAGATATTTATAGCCTGAAGACTGCTTCCCTAAAGAGATAGCTCCTGCCAAGATTAGCTGTTTCCCCTTGACTCAGATATTCATCATAAACTTTATGTCCTTGTTCATAGATATGTGATAATACTGCCTCTCTGTTCAACCGCATATAATACAAATGCTGAGCTTCTGTGATGGTGCAATTTGTCCACTTGAGTGCCCAGACCTCCAAATCCAGCTTTCTGCTCATCTATCTGTATATCTGTCTGTCTTTTTTTCATTGTCTCACAGCCCCAGTCAAGCCCATCCTTGGAAGCCATGCATGGGTGTCAAATCATATACATTTAAGTGTCTACATTTTCATAAAAGTACAGAGACCTTTCTATCCACCAAGTAACAGGAGACATAAGATTAAAGTTCATGTTCTAGCCATTGGGGTAGACCAGAAGTCTGCCCTAGAAGGAGCCATACTTTTTACCACACCCTGCCCTTAACATGTTAGCTGCTATTCTTAGAACAGTCTAAGAAATAAAATTATCAAAATAAATGTCTCCTGTCAATGCCATGTTGATACTCTGTATAACACACACACACACACACACACACACACACAAAATGTACTCTCCATTAGATTAAATGAAACATAGTACAGATAGCATAAACTACCGGAGAATCAGCTGAATGAACAAGTTACCCTAACTATACTCTGAGAAGCCAATCACATTGTCAGCAATTCAGCATGTTATGTGATAATGCAATGCTCACTGTATGGTAAAGCAGATAAAAGCCCTAGAGAGCAGACAAGTACAAGCCAACAAATACCATTAATGTTTGTCCTGAAAAGTATAAATACCATTAATGTTTTTCTTTAAAAGTATGGGGAATGGTACAAATCAGGCTGCCTTACTTTGTCTGTAAACTGTTTGAGTACTAAAAATGGCAAAGGGTCAGAAAAGCTATTATGCCAGTCAAAGAGGATTAGTGTGGTAACTTAGGAAGGCTAGTCATTGAATAAAGACGAGAGACAGGGAGTATATTCCCAGAACACTCTTAAAGTACAGCAATAGTCAGTGAATAGAAGGCATTGAAAGGGGTACTGTGTGATTCCACTGGTACTGTGTCATAGACAGCCTGTGGGTTTAGTAGCTGATGAAAGCCCCGTTAAAAGGCAAGTAGTGACTAACTAGAGATGTCACAAGGTGAATTAAAGGTCCCGAGTCAGGAAAAAAAATGAGGAGGGCATTAATTCTGATGTCTATGAAGATAAAACCTGTGGAGGGTTCATTCAGTAGTGGGTGTGTCTTTCTGGAAGCCTAACCTTTGTTATTCCTGTTACCAGCATTGATTGCTCCATATTAAAGGCATGCAAAGCATGACCTCTGCTCTTACAATGTTTACATATAGAGAGATACTGTAACTTCCTAGATAAATACTGTGGGGTGTGTGTGTGTGCGTGTGTAAGAAACAAATAAAATGTAAAGAAACACTAGTGGGAAGTATCAAGCATAAAGAGTGTATTTGTGCAGAAAGCAAAAGAAGACATCATTATCAAAAAATAGTTTCAGGAAGGGTGCATCTACAGAGAATAAGTGGCTTTAATAATTAAAAAATTTAAAAGAAATTAAGGAGAGGAAATATGCAAGCCTAGATTTAACATAGAGACATTTAAGTCATAGAGACAGGGAGTTGCATAAGATACCCAATGTACCCAAATGCAAACACTCTATACACTAGATAACTGGACACATAAGATTGAAAACCACATTCTAGCCACTTAGTAGAGCAGAAACCTACCCTGCAAGGAGCAATACTTATTACCACTGCCCTCCCATAACGTGTGAACTGTCGAAGATGGAGCTACCTGAGTTGACCACTTCTGCTCTGCTCCCTATGTTTTCCTTCTCCTGTACTTAAACATCTGAAATGAGAAGAGCAAGAAGAACCTAAATTAACAGTTGTTGCGGATCCTTCTATAAATCGAAAATCCATCCGACTTTGCAGAGTCCCTGGGAAAAGGAGGAGAGGCGAGAGGAGAAAGAGTCAAAGAAACAGTTGGAGAATTAGACAACTATGATTGGATCAGTTCAAGGACCTGGATGTGCTACTGCCTCTGATTTCTTGACCTAAGAAGATGTGATGATCCTTGCTAGTTGGTAATGAAGTCTAATTCCTGACAGTTAGGAATTAGGGGACTGATCTCTTGTATCAGTGCATAAGAGCCAGGATCTTTATAAATTCCTGATATAACAGTAGCTGGAGGAATGCCTGAAATGGACTTTTCACTCAGGACTGTGGCTTGAAATAGGTAAGTTTAAAGATATGAATAGAGATCATAATATCACTTATGCCCCAATGGCTTCTTAAATACCACAAGGCTTATAGAGTGTCTTACTAAACAAGGCTCAAAATCCTACAAGCATTTACTTATCAACAGGTAAAGGTTTAATTTTGGAATTGTTGGTATTGTTACTAAGTTGGAATTATGTGTTTCTTTGAAAGGGCTTAGCTAATTACTGTTACTTTCAGCGAAACCTACAGTTAAGTAGGTTAGCTAAAATTTAATACTCAGTTTTGTTCAATTACATTTCAAAAATAAAGGAGGATATGAAGATATGTAAGAAGAATGTTTCAATACAGCAGCATGGCATCATTAAGTACTGATGCTATAGGAATATTACAGAAGAGTAAATGTTTCTACTGGAAAGATCAAGAAAGGAGACAAGTAGAAATCTAAACTAATCCTGAGTACCAACTCTGTAGAAAGTAATCTATATCCCTGAATAAGAATCAGTTCCCCTGGATTATTTCCAACAGTGACAGCCCCACACCAGTTTTCATAATATTCTGATCTTTCCTCATATTTTGAGTATGCCTTTATGAGAATAAAATTCTTTTATTCTCATGTAAATTCTCTGTAAGAACTAAAGTCCTTTTTAAAAGGGTTTATTACTTTTACTTGTGGAGTGTATGTGTCTGTGTGTGTGACGTGTATTCAGGTTCTTCTGGAGGCCAGAAGAGGATGCTGGGTCCCCTGAAGCTGGAGATAAATGCCATTGTGAGTCTTCTGATGTGGATGCTGGAACTCAAACTCTGGTCCTCTGGAGGAACAGAAAGCGCTCTTAACCAGTGAGCCATCTTAGTACCCTTGAACTAGAGAACATGACCATAACTATACTCAGTAAATAGTAAGGCACCTCAATAGTCAGGTGACATAGCTGTGACTAATGACTGTCATCTTACCTAGTCCATTGAAGAATAAAAGTAAAAACAACAAAAATACACACTAAAATATTATTAAGTTGATCCCAAGAATTTATCTCCAGATATACTATCTATGTTTCCTGAATACAGGTTTAGACACTGATTAACAAAGCACAGAATAAAGTAGACACAGAATCACATGTCGTGCTACTCTCTAGCTATGTGACCTCAGCATCCTAGCTTGGCCTTTTCAGGCCTCAGTCATGTATGTACTGAGTATATGCTCAGGAAATTATTATAAAAGAACAAGATTGTCTCCAAGATAGTCTTACCATATAGAGGCCATTGAGACTTTCATGAAAAAAAAAAGAAAGAAAAGATAACCTTTATGTATTTTGCCTGCATGTTTGTGTCTATATAAAGTGCGATCTTGTATTTATTCGAGCATCGTGAACTACTTATCCCAGTTAGATATTTTAAAATATATATACTGAAAATGTTACAAGTTGATTATAACTAACCCTTAAAAAATCTAGTCCTTGGAAAGATAATTAATATCCACACGATTTTTCCCGTTGAAATTGTGGATACTGGCTTTTTTTTTTTTTAGAAAGATGGACGTGGTTGCATCAGGCATTCTGGAGTATCTGGAGCTTACTGGTCATTGCATGCTTTATGGCTCAAGGCTCATTAGGAACAAACATTTTAGAGTCACAAAGTGTTCTGGTGGCCAGCTAGGTAGAGTTGGGCCTAGTAATGAGACAGGGTGACTTCATGACAGACTTCAAACTGGCAGTCTAGGAGACTAGGCTGGGTGAGTGCAGGCAAGCCTAGGCAAGCAGTTACTAGAAGAAAACCAAACAAAACAAAAAACAAAAACAGGCTTTAGGCAGCTAGTCAGAAACTAGAAGCTGCCCAGCCACCTAGCCTGAAGCAAGGACAATGGGTCAGCAAGTTTCCAGACCTTCTCGATAATGAAATGCCGTTAAAGATGGAATAAGATAGAAATCACCGACTCCGGAATCCTGTGCTTTAAATCTAGCCTGCGAGCTCACTTCATGGTCTCTCCATTTTGGAATTAGGGACCTTTGCATCCTGGTCTTCTGCAGAATAAAATGCTCCTTGCTTTTGCAAACTATTTGAGTCTGGGGTATGATTCTTCAGTGAACAAAGGACCCTTACAGTATAACACCCAATCTATACCAGCTTATCTTTGGTGATAGTACAAGTCTCTTGCACTAAGGAAGATTGAGATGTCAGAGAAAGTCCATCCACTCCATCATCACAGATCAAACTAGCTGATGAGCTGGAACAGCATCTAAGAGAGATTTTCTGAAAACAAAAATGGATCGTCTTGTGAGATGCACAGAGCCAATTAAGAGAGAGGGTGGCAAAGGACCACATGGGAGCTTTCTCATGAAAAACAAAGGCAATAATTTGGTAGTTTATTATAACTCGTTATGGAGGGCTATGTGCTGAAGGACTTATAGACCATGTGTCAAAGTGCTAGAAAGGATTCTCTGAATGGTGTAAGTTTTCTGAAGGAGCAATGTTAATTTACATTATATAATTTAGTTTGAAAATAATAAAAATGGAAGTGCAATTTCATTTTAGATCACAGGATAGTTAGGATTCCCATATTAAAAAGTTAAGCAATTATCTTTGTAAGAGTGTCCAGTTGGCAATGCCAATGACATTGCTAATTGTAAATGCATAATTAGAATTAAACATAACATTTATTGTGTGCATGCATTAAATATATTTAATATAGTCCACTGTGAGAAACAGTCCAGTGTGTCAATCATACACTCACATTTCAGTTACTTTGATTCCCATCTGAACGTATTTCCTTATGACAATTATAGACTTTGTTCTCTGACTCTGTAAACCTGTACTCCCTACAGATACACAGAGAAAGTAAGGGAACTACCATGGTATAAGGGGAAATGTCTGGATTTAGGTTTAGATTCAAGTTTTATCACTTGGTCAAAAGTAAAGAAAAAAACTACATAAAAAATGTCACATTGCTTGTGTCTCAAAACATGCCTTTCAATTTATACGCTGAGAATGATAATTTCAAGACAAGTGGGAGTCTAAAAAGAGGGAAATATTCATTCTTTCAAATAGTCCTTTACTGAATTCACTGCTATATATAGCCACAGAAATATAATTATTAGTTCTTCATAATGATATAAAATTATATATTATACATTTTAGTAGACTGAGAGTATAAACTGTAGTTTCAGAAATAATTTTTGTCTAATATAAAATTATAAGGAAATCAAAATAAAAATTTACTTAGCAAAACACATAGGTTTGGGAATAAGTGGTGATCTATATAGCTGCATAATTAACCCAAATCTTTTAATATTCATTAAGATTCCCAATCATAGCGATGAACCACTAGTCTCTAGCTTTCCCTGGCAAAGATAACATGCATGTTCAGTTTGTCTTAAGTTGCAGGCTTATGGCAGTACCTATGGATATTCCCACTGGGATCCTCAAAGCTTAATTTGTTTACACAATTTGGCTCCTTTCCAGACTTATGTGAATAGTGGCAGATCCAAAAAACAAACAGGCGGAAATGTCTTTGAATAGAATTCTTTTACCATAGAGTCATGCATACCTCCATTCAGAAAAGCCAACAACTGAATTCCTTAAGTGGGCAGTTCAAGAATAGTTTTTTTTTTTGTTTTTTTGTTTTTTTTTTTTAAAAAAACTCAGATGGGATTAAAGAAAATGAATTTCTATTCAAACAGGAAAAGAAAGGGGAACCACAAGCTTCACAGGAGTCTTCAAAACACACATAAAGGATGGGGGTTATTCAAACTATTGAAAGTTAGTAACATAGATTAATGACAAAAACCTAAAATGGAATTTGTTATCCACTTAGACTAAAAAAACTTAAGTGCAACAGAATTAAGGAGCTGGATGTAAAATCTGGATAATGAGAAAGACCTGGTTGTACCAATAAGACAACCAATTTCAAGAGCCCATTTCTATTATATGCAGAGCAAAAAACAAACAAACTAACTATCTAACTAACTAACTGTGTAAAAGATAGATAGATCCAAATAGTAGAGCTCCAGAAACCTCTCTCAGTTAACCTACCAGACACAATGACAGTCCCTGTCCCAATAAGCAGACTGGAATGATTCTCTACAGAACAGTAGAGATATAGGATTGGTCCCATGAAGAGCCCTGTGCCATGTTTCTTTCTTGGGTCAAGCCATCACTATGATTGCTGTTTGAACGCTTCTTCCTCTAAGCTCAATTAGTTTCACAAAATGGAAAATAAGGATAAAATTTAGGATTGTGGATGTAAGTCAGATATTTTAAGCCCCAAGTAAAGAGCAGACCTTCCTATTCCTGATGCAATTTGCTAAAATGTGTCTTTGTAGTTTCTAGCATCCAGGATGGTCATAGGTCCTTCACCTCTGCATCTGCCTTTTCACAATTGTCATGTAACAAGGCTGATCCAAACGGACTTAACAGAAACCCTGCAAGGATTACTAAGGTTAAAATGGAAGAGAAAGCTGCGTTAGACAAGCCAGGCCCCATCGATGCTGCTAAGTAGAACCAGATGTTTTAACAACTGTTCAGATTATTTGGTAGCATCCTCATTAAACAGAGAATTAATTTACATAATTCATTTGAGCTAAGCAGACATTTATAAAAAAATCAAAGGATCCAATGTTTCCCATGGGAAGGGAAGAACAATTTGGTTCCAATCTGCCTCTGTTCTCCAAACAGCTCACCATCTACTGCAAAAATTTCCCATGAGAGCAAACACTGAGGAGCATACATAATTCAGAGTTGATCATGGCAAAGGGAAGACAGTCTACTTTCTCATTCCCAAGCTGTTTTCTAGACCTACTTCTTCATCTAGAAAATATTTTGCTATTAATGAAAAAGAGTCATATCTTTGAGAGCTTTAAGTAATATTAAAGAGTATATTTTACAATATTACATTCCATTGTTGTTAGGAAAGCATGCTCTAAGACCAGTTAAATAAATTTCATTATTATTTCTCCCACTCTCTTTTTGGTGATTGTGAATTGGTCACTTAAAAGGTGTCTTAGTTTCCTTATTCTGTAAATGGCAATGAGTACTATTTTATGTACGTAGCATACAAAATTATTATGAAGAACTATACCATGAAATATGAAGTTATATAAAGCATTGAGATCATTTCTTCAACCATAGTAATCATTCAATAAGCATTAGCTATTTTTATATTTTGTTTTCACTGTCGATAATTTTAACTCAATATCATTTCATATTCAAGAAGGCTTTATCTATTTTGAAAAAACTCTAAATAGTCAGGTCTACTTATGTCCTTACAAAACTACTGACTATGGAGTTAGGATTAGAATTTCCCAGCACTCTGGAATCATTGCTCTAACCAAACATTATCCTATGAGCATTCTATGTTAGCAAATGTGTGTCTTCCAGAAAATTCCTAGACTTAGAAAGACAAAATATATCACCTATTGCTTCAGATTCACCCTCCCAGCTTTGGCCACTAATTGTCATGTAATAAAAGACCCCAAACTCAATATTAACAAAATCACTGAGCATTTATTATTTCAATGTCTTGTAGAAGGTCAAATGAACAGAGGTGTTGACATGTGCTGGAGATGTCATCAATGGAGAGTGAGCTAGAAATCAGCTGACCTCTCTCTCTCTCATCCTTTTGTCAGCTGATCTCTCTCTCTCTCTCTCTCTCTCTCTCTCTCTCTCTCTCTCACACACACACACACACACACACACACACACCCTTTTGTCAGTTGACCCAGATATAAAACACTGTCTCCTTCTCTAGAATCTTGTCTTCCTATGTGACACCATACTTCCCACCATAACGGAAATGGACTAACCTATGTATCTGTAAGTAAGCTCCAATTAAATGTTTTCTTTACAAGAGTCGCTGTGTTCATACTGTCTCTTCACAGCAATGGAAATCCTAAAGCACTGACAGACAGTGCTCCTATCGTGAGCAGCTAAACCTGCTTCAGCTGAACATAATAATCCTACCTCCTTGTTTATCTGAATAAAACTCTGCCTCCTTGTTCAGCTGTATAAAATAACCCTGCTTCTCTGTTCAACTCCATACAGTTAACATTCTGAGTTGCTAGGGCTCTGAGACCTCTCAATCTGAGATGTCAGACCATCAAGCCCAGCCTTTCTGTGTGTCCCAGTATCTTTCTGTGTAGGTCAGTTTTTCATTTCCTCAGTGCTACAATCAGTTCCATCCCTGGAGCTGTGATGATCATAGCCATAAGTCGCCTCTTCAATGAAGCATTTCAGTGTAAAATGTACCCTACTACTCTTTACCAACATAAGCCATGGCCCCCATTGTTCAGCTTTGCATTTTTAAAATAAATCACTTAAATCTTTTCTAACTAAATAGTATGGATTTTGAAGTATAAATAGTTACAACACTTCTCTACATCTAGAAGAGATTTCACCATAATCACTATTTTTAAATGATTTTGGGAAATAAGGTCAGAATTGACAGGGTATTAAAGTAATCAAATTTACAAAAATGGTAATAAAAATGTAAAGTTTCTTTCTTCATAGTCTTTTAATAAACAATTTAAAATAGAATACTTTTCCCTTATCTTTTGGTTCCTAATCTTTCCATTCCTTTCACCCTGCTTAAGGCTGGATGGTGGTGAGATTTGTTCGAGCCAGTGCCAGAGATGTGCTCCACTTCTGCTTTCCCCGTGTCTCTCCATTCCTCAGAGCTCAATCCAAGATCCTCTCTATCTCCAGCCTCTCCTCCAGATATCCTTGCCAGGACAAAAGGATGAGCTGACTAATTTATATCTGAGTTTACAATCAATTAACCCATTATATTTAGGAAGAACTACAGTAACTAACCCATGCTCATTTTATTCTACCCCCTTTTTATTTAAACGTAAACTATAAACTCTACTACAATATTAGTATTTGAAATCTCCTCTACTGTTCAAATGTAATACATTAAGTCTGATTGTATATTGAAACTCAAAAAGATAGAGGAATTTATTTAACTTATTACAGGAGACATTTCAAAAAGTAGACACATTTATTGACAATCCTGAGTAAACACACTTCATGCAGCTTTTATAATTTCTTCATCCAGTGTAAGTTCTAGTGTGTTCTGATTTAACATATTTCAATAAAATGTATGTATGTAACTAAAGGCATTTTAACAACTGTACATATATATAAGTATTAAATGCAACATAAATGACAATATTATGTATGGCCAATAGAAATTGCAAAGAATGAAATCTTGATTTAGCAAGGCCACCATTCCTATATCAAGATTAGCTAAGTGGCCTCCCTGTCTTTCAGAAGACCATGGGCATGAATGGACTGAAGCAACTCAACTTTCATGAAACTCTTCAGACATTTCTGAAACTAACCCAGAAGAAGTAGAGACTCTTTAAAATAGTATCAGCATAACATCTCATAAACCAAAGAAAAGATACAATTTAAAACTGATAAAAGAGTGGATCTCATTCTCTTTAGAGATTTCTAGAGATTGAGAGCAATAAAAGATAAAGAGGAAGAAAACTGGATACACCCCCTTTCCTGTTTTTTTCCTATATTTACCAGCATGGTTTTCTTTTTCTTATGTGATGATGTTGCTCCATTCATACTAGGCGAGAGCTTGCCCACTAAACCAACTTCCCTGCTCCCCTCCTCTTTATAAGGTGTAGTGAATTCCAAAACAAGGCAACAAGATACATTATCACATGGTAAGATGAGAATTTTAGAATTAGGACTAATTCTGAAGGGTATTCATTAGCTCCACCATAATGTGACCAATATGTTAATTAGCATAGACTTAACAGCCAAGCTGTCTAAGCTCTCATCCTTGAAGGAATGCCTCACTTTATCATTTTAGTTGGACTTGCTGCAGTCGTGAACAGATTCTTTACAGGAAAGCAGTATTTCCCATTTATTTAGCCTTTTCTGGTTGGAGCCACTTTTATTTGACACATAATTTCATGGACACAAACATTAACCCATTTTCACAACCTAAGTATCACATCCAATAAGTGGCAAGATAAAGAAAACAATTAAAATATTCTGTGTACAAGGAGGAGACATTGAGGTGGGGAAGGGGGTGTCTCTTTGGAAGCTTATAGATGATTTTTGTCTGTGTTCTTCATGCCACCAGGAGCTGCCCAACGAGTGCAGAATTTCTTTCCTTAACTAAGGCAGCTATGATGGCTGCACTTTGTCTTAAACTCTCTTGTAGCTTCTGCTCATCCTGAAAATAAAAGACAAAACAATAGTATGCAAATTAAAAGCAAAACACAGGGATTTCAAAAATAACTGATAAACACACGTAAAATAACGGAAGAGGCCAAAACGTTGATAAAAACAGAAAATGGAAATTTGCAGCATATCCCCTATACTAAAAAATATTTTACAATGGTAAAGTACAATACTGAAATAAAGAATTAAGCTGGTTGATATATAATAGGCAGAGCTGAATGAAGCCAATAGTGGTGAGCCTAAAGATAAATAAGAGAAGCATATCAGATGAAGCACACAGAGGAAGGTTAATGTTATGTTTTAATATTATATGGCATTATTACCATTCTATTTTCCTCATCAATTGGAACTTCTTCCCTCTCACCCCACAAAGAAATGTTATGGACCATTTAGGAAACCATATAAGGACATCCTCAGAAGTGAAGTCATCTCAGAATAGTTACTCAGGAAAGAGAAAAGAGTAAGATAACTCAGCTCTATCCCTGCGTAGTTAGCTTTATTCAGTGTGCCCAAATACATGAAACACTGGATTCCAAGTCATGTTGTAACTGCGTGGCACACAAACAGGAGAGACCCAGAGTACAGTGATAGCACAAAATTCTGGGATGTTTGCTAGAGAAGGTAAAAGAAAGGAATGAGAGAAATGAGACTTGGTGTTCAGAGTAGACAAGAATGATTTTTTGATAATCAAATATGATGACTGGTCTTACAGACATGTACCAGTGCTATAAACTAGGTCATAAGCATCAATGCAAAGTCAAATTCCCATACTAAAAACAAAGGTAAATGATCCCAATTTAATTCATCAGCAGTTTATTTACTCTCTATAACTGCAGCAACATTAATTCTAGACCTACTGAGATGGTCCAGGAGTTAGGAGAACATACTGCTCTTCCATAAGACCCAAGTTTTCTTCTCAAGATCCACACCAGACATCCATAAGCTCCTGCAAATCCAGCTCAGAGGATGTACTAGCCTCTTCTGACCTCTATGGGCATTGTCCCCACACATCCCCACAGAGATATACACCTATATATGTACTTAAAAGAGGAAGTAAATACATTTTAAATGCATGCCAGCGTTAGCGTATACATGCATCGACTTTTTAAAGAACACACTTGGTGAACTCAGGAAGTAACAACTTGCTACTCAAGTTGTTCTCAGAGGCTCTAAGATATGCAGAAGCACACGTTCCCCTCCAGTTAGAATCACTGCCAGGAAGGACTATTATTTGTTTTGTTACCCTGTTCACTGCATAGCACTACAAGATTTTTCTTTTTACTTAAAACTCTACTCTCTTGAAAAACAATAAATAATCTAACGTATTTGACAATATAATGTTTACTCATTTTTCCTGGTTAAACTTATAGCGTGGCAAAGATAGGCTCCCGGCTGAAAGGGGAAACAAATGAACTCCACTGAAAAAAGTGGGAGAATAGATGTTAACTGTTAAGAAGACCCATTTGAGGATGATAGATGTGATGGTTATTCTTGGTTGTCAGTTTGACTCCATCTGGAATTAACAAAAACAAAAATGACTGGGTATATCTGTGGGAGATTTTTTCCCCCTTAATTAAATGATTTGAAATGGGAAGACCCACTTCTAATCCAGATCTTTAGATAAACAGACCTTGAGTCTGGATTTTTCGAGGTGGGAAGCTCTACCTTTAGTCTGAGCCACACCTTCTGCTGGTAGCCTACATGATGGACATGGAAAAAGGAAGCTTACTCTCTTTGTTTGTTTGTTTGCTTGCTTGCTTGCTTGCTTGCTTGCCTGCCTTCTTGCTTGCTTGCTTGCTTGCTTGGTTGCTTGCTTGCCTGCCTGCCTGCTTGCTTGCTTTCATTCTTCCTAGCAAGTCCATTCCTTCACTAGCATTAGAGTCAACTTCCTCCAGATTTCACCAGAAACTGAAGGCTAGCTAATACGTCTAATCTTATGGACTAAACAAGTACTGGATTCTTGGACCTTCTTTTGGCAGACAGCCATTTTTGGATTAGCTGAACCAGAGCCTTAAGCCTTAAGCCATTCTAATAAATTCCCTTTACATATATATGCTTATGATTAAATATATATATGTATATATAATATATAATTCTACAAGTTCTGTTCCTCTAGAGTACCTTGACAATACAACAGATTTATGGTAATTCTTCTTTGTGCTTTGTTTTCTTTTAAAAGATTTAATCACAGACTTATTTTAGGTTTCTCATAAGCGAAATGAGTTACATTAGATTTATTTTCAAGATGGTTTACATTTAAGTTGAATGTGCATCGTATCAAATCAACAATCTAGAATTTTCTCTGAAGTTTCAGAGAACATTTATGTCTACACATTATCTTTAGTATTCTTTCAAAGAAAACTTCTTGTTTGGAAACTTTACCCTTTTTTAAAAGACTGCCAAAAGGACATTCAGCAATTTTAGTTTAATACTGACCCAAGTAAAGGGAATATTAAGCAATATATTGTGGGACTCAAGCTAAAAGTAAGCAAGTTTGTACTTAATTTTATTTGGTGCCTAACAATAACTCAATACCATATGCAAAGCTTAACTGATGGATTTTGAAAGTGTGAGGAATAAATCCACAGGAACCATATGAATTGACTATTTTTAATGTTTTTATTCTTCAAATGCAATACTGAGGATCAGAATTTACCATAAGTTTTACCTACGAAACTTTGTTCATCTACCTTTGTAACACCTAAAATTTCTATGTAAAGTTATATCATGCTTGAAGAAAAGTTGTGCATGCACGCATGCACGTACACATGCGCGCGCACACACACACACACACATATACATATATATATATATATATATATGTATATATATCACCTGCTGAGTTTGTTTAGTATTTCTTATATTATGTGATTTCTCAGGGCTGACCACTTGTTTAGATATAGTCAGTTAGGGAGCACCAAGAAAGACTAATTCTCCCTTCTTTGCTGTCCTTATTTGCCTGCAATTGTTTGTCTAGGGTTTGGGATCCCCTGTGATTTCTTCTTTCTACATTAGCATGACCATTGCTGGAGCCATGGTCCAGGTTCTACATAGGCAGGCATAGTGTTGAAGTGACATGGAAGAAGTATCGTGGGTAGCCTGCTTGTCATTTCTAGAAGTTACACTCTCACAGCAGACTACATGTTTCTTTGATTCTTAACACTATTTCTTCTCCCTTTTCAGTGATGTCCCTGAGGCTTACGTATAGTATAGGGATTGTCCTGTAGATGTACCTCTTAAGATACAACACCCTACAATCTTTCCATTTTGATCAGCTGTGACTTTCTGTAATGGTCTAGTTTTGCTGCAAAGAGGAGTGTCTTTGGTGATTGGTGTGAGCCACACCTATTTGTGAGTATAAGGATGAGTATTTAGAATACAGTTTCAAATTATACTGGTTTAGTAGAGAGGCAGTAGTAAGTCTCCTTGTAGAGCCATGATATCACTAATCATCAATAACTGGGTACATTTCGATTACCAGATATGATTCCCCTCCTGTTCAGGGGGGCTTAAGTTCAATTGGACAGCTAGTTACTGCCAAGACATAAGTACCACTTTAACGAATATTTTCTGTGCTGGTTATTGTTATGGTTTGTGTGTATCATAGGTACTTTTCTCTCTCCCTTGGAAGCTTACATAGCACTTTCCAATACTTTGAAGGCCAGTCCTCAGGGAGAAGAATTTTAGGTTAGATCCATCTTGAGTCTTTGAAATTCTTTGTCCAAGTTGTACATTGTCTTTAGCAGCAGAATCTTACCTTTAACTTCTGGAAGGGAGCCCAGGACCACAGCAATGCCCTGTGTTGTTTTAGGAGTGTCTTGGACTGCCCTGACCAACAATGTAAAAGAGTGTTTCTCATGTGTGGTAGTGGGATTTCTGTCATATAATCTATGGTTTTTGAGGGAATCACTATTTCTACAAGTATCCCAAGTTCATGGAAAACTGTATGTGTATGTCTACATACACTTAGCCATAGTTATTTTTTAATTGCTGTGATAAAACAGTGTGACCAAAGCAGCTTATACAAGAAAGTACTTAATTGGCTTTTAGTTTCAGAGGATTGTAGTCTACAATGGCAGAGAAGACGCATGGCAGCAATTGCTGAGAGCTCACAGCCAGGTCCACACAGAGGAGGCAGAAACACTGGAAAGAGTGGGAATCTTTTCAAACCTCAAAGCCCACCTCCAGTGAAACACCTCTTCCAACAAGGCCATACCTATTTTTTTAAGTTGTATTTATTTTACATATATGAGTACACTGTCACTGTCTTCAGTC
The DNA here is from genome assembly GCF_004785775.1 of Grammomys surdaster. NCBI lineage: Eukaryota > Metazoa > Chordata > Mammalia > Rodentia > Muridae > Grammomys > Grammomys surdaster. The sequence continues at coordinate 11,231,066 of NW_021604633.1, read as the reverse complement.
ACACCAGAAGAAATTATCAGATCGCATTACCTATGGTTGTGAGCCACCATGTGGTTGCTGGAAATTGAACTCAAGACCTCTGGAAGAGCAACCAGTGCTCTTAACTGGTGAGCCATCTCTCCAGCCCCAAGGACACCCCTCATGAAAAAGAAAAAGGGAAAAAAATCACAAGTCCAACTTATATTGCCCATATACTCACTGGAATTAAAGTGACACATGCCTTTAATCCCAGCACCCTGGAGGCAGTGGCAGGTGGATCTCTAAGTTTGAGACCAGCATGGTCTATAGACTGAGTTCCAGGATAGCCAGAGCTTACATAGAGAAACACTGTCTTTAAAAAAATAAATAAGCAAACAAAAAATAAAGTGACCATTATCTTTTTAACAGATCAGACAATATTCTAATTTTATTTCATAGCAATTAATTTTTGTGAGTAGAAACCTACATGGTAATTTGGTCTTGCCCTGTGTCTTTCATTCATTATCACCTGGTAAATACTTCATTTTCTCATGTCCCTCATATTAAAGTCTTGAGGCAGAAATTCTTATGAGACTTCTAAGCCTCTAGTAAGCTTTTTTTTTTTTTTAAAGTGATTCTTTTAGTTGACCAGAGCTGAGGAATTGACAGCAATACCCCTAAACTCTTAGCAGCTCTCTTTGCTTCTCCAGTTCCAACTTGATGTTTACACCCAGAAAACCTCCCATTCCAAAATTCAATTGCAAACAAATGGCATCAGCAAGCACCAGAGTGTCTGATAGCATAGGACGCTATGCAAGCACCGGAGTGGCTGGTAGCATATGACACTATGCGTTCACAACTCTGTACTTACTCATTGTCCCTTATAATTGAGACAAAAGGCGACTTTGGGAGAAACTATTTTCAGAATGCTTGAAGTAGAAGATCTCTTTAAAAAGTAGATCTAAAAATATTAACTCTCATCATTGTAGCGTACAGATGCCATCACCTGAGGAAGTGTGATTACGTTTATGTTCGGCTGTGAGAACCAAACATGCAGGCTTTTATAACTCAGTTTTAAAGAACAGCAGGAAGTCTACGATGTCATTGTTCTCCCAATCTTTGCAGACAACATGTAAGGAAAGTTTTGAGATACTATTTCTCCATAAACAGAGGAATGCAATGAATTTTACTGAGAACCATAAACTTAAAAATATGAATATATCTTTAGACTTCAGATGTCTCAGGAGATTTAAAAGTTCCTCCAGAAAAATAAACATTGTATTGTCTAAGAAAATTCCAAATTCCAAACTCAACTTTAAACTCAGCTTCCTGGAACTATAAAACCACTCTGAAATTCAGGTTGCTTATACTTTGATATTAATATCCTTCTTCACCTCTACCAAACTTGCTTATGTAAATACATAACAAAAGTTATTCCTTACATGCCTAAAATCTGCAAACACCTTCAACAAACAGAAGTTTAAAGCCATATCTATACATATACATGGCTATATGTATTCATTCCCACGATGAAGAATAAAATTGTCAAGTGGTGGATTTTATAAACCTTCAAGCATCTTGTTACATTAATTTATATTATGAATATCATCACTAATATCCAATCAAAATTATTTTGATGCTAACTTTCTCTACATATTTTACAGATATGGGGAAAAAAGTCTCATGGTGACATACTGTCACCTAGTGGAAACAGAGTTAAGTGTTTAGGGAAGGTCAAAGTGATCGCCCCTTGGTAGGTTTGAGGAAAAATAAAATATGACTCTGTCGAAAAGAAAAACATTTTAATATGGTCATATATTTTTATTATTAAATGGTTTGGTTTATTTGATATCTTACTGACCATGTTATTGGTGATTATGCAGAACAAAGACAATTAAGAAATAGACAAAAACTAATTATCTAGGTCAAAAAAAGGAAGGAAGGAGAGAGGGGGAGAGGGAGAAGAAGAAGGAGAGGGAGAGAACATTTCCTTTTTCTTCTTTGGTGAAAAAGAAACACTCTCTCCCCATAGTCTAGGTAATAAAATACTATGGAAAATGTATTTGGAGTCACAGATAATCAGTCATAACACATAGCTTTTGTCTCCTTTATTTTCTGCCTAATACAGGGCTTTACAGTATAATTGATGCTCAATAAGCATCTGTGAAATGATATAATTATGAAAAAGGAATAACCTAGGGCTATTAAATAGAAAATACAAAAAAAATGTCTTACGAGGCAGCACCAATATTTTACTGAATAGAAAAAAAGAAAGAAGAGATAACAACGGAGCTGATTAAAATTCAGTAAATGTGGAAAGTGAAAACCTCAGGTGTCAGGCCTGGAGAAAACAGTTAATTGCTATGTCAATTGCTTATTGGGCTGAAGTTTGTCACACAGTCATACTTTATTTTTTTTATAACATAATTCATAGTACCAGTTTTATAACAGAAGAAGGCTGAAAAATGGTCTTTTGTACAATGTCCTCTTTAGAAAAACATTTTAACACCCATGGTAATGGGCAAAGAGACATCTTGTTGGTGGTGATGTTATATCAGTCAGGAGCAGAACAGATAGCAGTCCTTTGTTCATCCTGGTGATGCCTGGTTTGATGGCCCAATCTGTTTTATGTCTAGGACACATAATCAAATATAATCTAAGCAGTGCAGCTAGCTAGGAGGAAGACAGATACCTGAGGTCTGCCATGCCACTTGGTGCTGCAGTGACGGAAGCCCACAGACCTGCTCTCTGCACCATGGCAAGGGCGACCATAGATGCACAGAGCTCTGCCTAGTACCACACAGTGCAGCGTGGGAGGAGGAGGAAGACAGAACTACAGACTGTCATGACACCCACAGATCTGTTCCCTGCCACACATAATATGCAGGCCATCGGCATCCACTTGCTGCTGTGCCACGAAGCACAAATGGAGGATGTCACCTAGGGGGACCACCATACACATACCAGACTACAGTGAGAGGCAGCACAATATGGAGTATGTGGTGGTTAGATGAGGGGCTATGAGAAGTGGAGCAGCTTGAGCATTATGAAGAGCGATGGAACTGGAGAATGGAACCCATCTGGAAGCATGGTGAGGTCTCAGCCGGAGCTGCCACTGAGGTCTGGGTCCATGGCTTCCACAGTGGTAAGAGTTGGTATAGCTATCCACGGTTCATATTGCTATTAGAGAACATGGGGTTTTTCCTGGTCGGGGCCGCCACTGAGGACCATATGGATGTCCAGGGGCTGTGCAGAACTAGCTTCACCATTCTCTGGCCGCTGTGCTCTGGAGACCTGGTCCTATCTCTCACCTGTGGCAGCACTCAAGGAGAACCCGCCCTGCATTTTGCCTAGGCAGCAGAGTGGAGCTGGCCCAGATAGGAGGAATAAGGATGGGTGAGCTGGCTCTGAAGACATGAGTGTGGGAAAGCTGATCCTGCCACTCATCTGATGCCAAGGAGTGGCATGGCAAAGGAGAAATGCCCCTGTCCCTTACCATCTCCAGCAGTCTCGAAAGCTTCCCATGGGTTCTTCAGTGTGGGAGACCTAGCCCTGCCCCTCCACCTGGATAGCAGCACTTGGGAAAGCAGGCCCTGCCCCTCATCTGGACAGCACAGCAGAACTGACCCTGGTGGTGGTAGGGGGGAGGGCATAGGCAAACCAGCACCAAGGTCAAGAGCATGGGAAAGCTAGCCCCACCACTCGTGTGCTATGAGGTGGTGTGGGTGCGGGGGCTATGCCCTCCCCCACCTTGCCTCTTACCACTTGTGGCAGTTAGGAGAGCTGGCCCTGACATCATGAGAGTGGGTAAACTGGCTCTGTCCCTCATTGGCTGCAGCACTTGAGAGAACGGCCCATAGTAGAGCTACAGTAGAACAGAAGACCTGCTCCTGGGAGAGAGGGTGCAGATGATCCAGCCCCGAGGGTGAGGGTGAGGTCCACAAGAGAGAGCTGGTTCTCCCTTCTCCACTGTGCAAATGTCATAGGTGTGGATGTAATGCCCTTCTCCTCTCCTTGGTCCTTATCACCTGCAGTAGTTAGGAGAGCTGCTTCACTCCCTACCGCCCACCCCCACTCGCGCACCAACTCTTGAGAGTGGGAGAGTTGTCCCAGCCCCACATAGGCTACTGCAATTGGGAGAGTGAGCCCGACGCCTTGAATGGGAAGCACAGTGGAGCCCACTCAAGAGACACAGGCACGGATGAGCTAGCCCAAGAGCATGACAGTCGACCCTGCTTTCCTGTTGATGGTGGTACTGGGTGGCCTAGACAGAGTAGTGCTGGAGAGCTTGTCCTTGTAGGAGGGATAAGGGAGAACTGGTACACTGAACAACTCAGTTACTAAATTACTACCCAGCCCCAGATCCGGGGCTCTGAGTTGACCCATCTCAAAATCTACATCATCTGAGAAGAGTTGGGATGCATGAAGGGGCCTGTCCTGTTGATCCAAAGCTGAAGGATCTCCATGGCACAGGACAACCACAGGATAACGGAAAGGAGTCTCCACGAGGATCCAATATTGATGGTGTCACAGAAGCTAGAGACCTTAAACCAAAACAATTACTCATTGCAATGAACGTTGGCAAGTGAAGATATGCAGTCAGAGGGATATACTGTGGTATACACTTTGACATAATACAGCTTCCATGGTGAGAGGTTTTCTATGCTTTGTTTTTTGTTTAATGTGTGTGTGTGTGTGTGTGTGTGTGTGTGTACAACAATGAAAACCTACTCTACTACATTCTATTAAATGCCAAGAGTCCATCATGTGAGAAGCACTGTTTTACACAGGGTAGATGCATGAGCAGGAAACTGACACATTAGGTATGGTTTGGCAAAGAAAAATGAATATAAACCCAATAGAAGGGGACTAGATAGCACTTGCTGTTTGGCAGAAGACCTGGATTCAGCTCCCAGTACCCATGTGGTGGGTCATGTTTGTTACTCGAGTTTCATGAGATCTGATTCCATTTTCTGTTCTTCTAAGGTACCAGGCACACATGTTGTATGCATACATATATGTAGGCAAAGCAGCCATGCACACATAAAACAAAAGTTCTAAAAAAAAAATCTAAGACACCAAATATTAGCCATGTTCATGCAATGCCTTCACATCTAAAGATAAAGTGATAACTGAGCAAAGAAATTGATTTTAGAGCATTTCTTCTCACATAGGTGGTATCGGAGTAATAACAAGAATTTCATTTTTTACTTATGTGTATGTGTGTGAGCCTCCACGAGTATATGCATGTGTACATATGTATATGTGCACTGGATGTGCAGAAGCTCACAGAGGCTGGAAGAGGGCATGGGATCCTCTAGACCTGTGGTGACAGAAGGCTGTACGCCACTGTGGGCCTGCTGGGAAGTATACCTGGGTCCACTAGATGCTAAACAGCTGAGCCATCTCTCCCACCCAGCAATAATTTCTATTGAAGCAGACATTCTGATACACTCATTCTATCTGATAGATTAATTCTCATAAGACTTAGCTTCGTATGTTTAATTCTAAACCTAACAAGTAAAGAGAACTAAGATTAAAGACCAGCACAATTCAGATATGCCCTCCTAATATGAACGGTTGTGTGTAAAGGTTGTTAATTTTTTGAATATTTCCAAGAAAGAAAAGAAAAAACAAAACCTCTGGTTAAGAACCATCAGCATTGCAAGCGTTTAATAGGGGGCAAATAAAGTACAAGGTTTTCTCTGTAAAATATGTTTACTATTGTCTTTAAAAAGTCAATATCTTTCCAAGAAAAAAAAAACTAATAGTGAAAAAAAAAAAACCATCCTGTGAGCTGCAGCCAGCCTGTAAAAGAAATCTAGTCTGGTCTGGTCTGGTCTGGTCTGGCCTATCAGCCTTAGCCTGCAAAACTAATCTGGCAAAGTTGCTTTCTTCCATGGGAGCAGGAGCAACTGTTTCCCAAGGTCAGGGCTGCCACATGTGTTTCTTCCTGACTTGTTTCCCATCAAGAGAAGATACAAAATGAACCAAGCACACAGGAAGTAGAAAACTTCATAGCACCACCAGGTTACATATCTCCCTCTGAAATGATGGTCTGTAATGAAGCAAGAAAACTTGGTAGATACTTATTTTCTTGGTAGTACTTATTTTCACTCTCAGAACTATAAAGGAGATGCTTTAGCCAAAGATACAAAGAGATCCAACATCAGTAAAGATGTCACAGAAGCAGAAAATAAATACATGTTGAGTTTTAAAATTATTAGATGCAATGTTCTGATTAACTTTGTTATAGAAGTTAATCGATTAAGACATAAATATAACACAGATATGAAGACATTGGTATCTCAGAAAATAGTGACAGGGAAGTGGTGGTTTTTAGCTACAGAACAAGATGTGGAAGGGAAGCCAAGAGAAGACAACAGACAACACAGTCATTATAAAGGTAGAAAAGACAATGTGAGTTGGGTTAAGTTCATTATCTGTGGAAAGAGCTCATTTGATGAGATAGAAAATTAGGAAGAAAAAAAAAAGAACAACAAGGAGAAGCCATATGCTGATGATGATGCTTTCTCTCTTAACATAGCAATGTAGCTATTTCCAGGAGAGAGCACTGTGTGCTGTGCACCAAAAGATGCCAATGTGAAAACTCTGGGATGAACACATGTTGGGAAACAGGAGGATCGGAGGCAAAGATTATTACTTAAGACTCACAGCTACTCCATCAACAAAGATGGAGTCAGTGTACTGTCTCCGTGAACTCAGAAGGCATACCAGCTAGCTAACCAAAGGCATAGCAACAGACAAGAAAATACTTAGAAGTCCCTTCATCAATGATGAGATAAATTCAGAGGAGAGCAGAAAGGAAATCATCTGACTTGTTTGATGATTTTGTTGCAGAAGCCCACATAATCTATTTTGGAAGATATGGTAAGATGGATATGTGTTAGGGTTTTCTATTACTTGATTTTGTTTTGTGCAAATGAATTAAGTAATCAGATAAATAGGTAAATATATGAATGTGTTCATAATTACAAGTTATAAATAAAACAATAGGCCAATTAAGCATCAAAGTGAATTTACACTGGAATTTATAGCCATAAGATAAAAAATTAAACTGTGCACTACATTTAAATAATTAAAATTCAAAAACAAGCAACCCTTTCAAACATGCCTATAACTGAAACATCTCAAGCATTTACAGATTTGAAGTAACATTGTCATATTTAAAACTGTAAAATTTAAGCCAAAATATTTTTTAAAATAGATCACACGATAAATTAGATACAGCTGAAGAGGGAATTATTAAAATTAAAGAAGGAGTTGAGGAAATTATGCAAAAAAAATCAGATAAAGCAACAAAACAGAGACATGAGCAGCAGTAAGGGACTAAGAATGCACAAAGTATGTGAACATTTAATAAGACCTGTACAAAGAGATAACAGATTTAATGGGAAGTGATTTTTAAAGACATTGCTGAAATTATTCTACAGATTCATGAACAGATGAACATTGGATTTTATAACATAGTGAATCTTGGGGTAGATAAAAGGAAAATAAGCAAGCATACAAATAAATATTGTGGAAACATTGGGACACTAAATATGAAGAAACTTTTAAATTAGCTAGTTAGAACATACACACACAAATCAACAATTGTACTGACAGCCATTTTTGTCACTTCAACAATAGTGGTAGGAATAAAATAATTTATTAGAAGTTATAAAACAAAAGTGAAAACTAACCTTCTCTCCTAAAGCCACTAAACTAGATACAAATGATACTTTTGAAAAACTTATAATAAAACACAATCTCTGTCAGTTGAGCAAAGTATATTTATTACACTAAAGAGTCGTGGTGGGGGCAGGCCTGGAGAGATGGTTCAGTGGTTAAGAGCACTGGCTGCTTTCCTAAAGGACCTAGGTTCAATTGCCAGCACCCACACGGCAGCTTACAGCTGTTTGTGGCTACAGTTCCAGGGACAAAACACTAATGCCCATAAAGATAAGTCTATTATTTAAATTAAAAAAAGAGTTATGTACAAGAAAACAGGTCTCAGAATAAAACTCTAGGAGGCAAGAAGATGTGCAAAATAAAGTAATAATCTTAAAATAAGTACATGAATCTAAAATACCAAGCGTTTTCCAGGAAATGATTATAATAACAGCTAAATATTTAAGATAATTAAAATTTAAAAATCACAATATTGGATAAGAAAAATGTCACTTAAAAAGTGGGAGATGATAGTAAGATAAAATGCTTTAAGAAGGATGACATGACATGTCCCTTTAAGAAGGGACCCATGGCTCCAGATACATACATAGCAGAGAATGGCCTTATTCTCAGTGGGAGGCAAAGCCCTTTGTCCTCTGGAAGTTTGATGCCCGGGCTTAGGGGGGTGCTAGAGAGATGAAGTGCAAATGGAAGAGCGAGTGGAGGAGCACCCTCATAGAGGCAAAGAGGAACTGGGGAGAGGAGGAATGAGATGGGGGTGTGGCGTGGTAACCGGGAAGGGGGATATCATTTGAAATGTAAACAAATAAAATGATTAATAAAAAAGGATGACATGAAAAAAGGCTAATTAAAATACTAATGCTAAACATTCATATAAATATTCAGAATAAATCTTAAAATGTCTGGAGGTAAGGTGAGAAACTTCTTACTCAAAAGAGAGTAAAGGACAAAGAGCTGCGAAGGACACCCTCCAGGTAGCTAAAGCCAGTAGCAGTGGTCTCAGTATTTTTGCCTAAAACTAGGAGAAGATCAAGAAGATCAAATGAACCGGGGCTTCCTGAACACACTATGATGATGTGAAATTCCTGAATGTCAAAATGACTTAATTAAAGGAAAAAGAAAACAAGGGGGACTAAACTGTAAAAAGTTCTCATGCCTCTGTCCTCTCATAAACTTTGCAGCAACTAAGGGCAAGCTGAAAAACGGAGGGAAGAAAGAGAAAACTGAAGGGTAGTGGCTGATCTAAAGTCAACAACAACAGAAAAAAAGCCCGATATACATGAGTGAAACCATCACCTGCATAACCGGGAAGCCCACAAAACAACGCCGACTTGATTGACAGCCTTCCTCTCCAATAGAAAAGCACAGAGAGGAACATGAAATTTTTGCAACTGAGTGCTGACAGAGACAAGAAGCCAGAGCAGAATAGCTAGGGTCCAGAAGAACAAAGAGAATTAAGCAACTGGAAGATGTACAACTCCTTTAAATTCACCCAAGACCTCTTATTTAAAGCCATTGGGTTCTGCTACTGTAACAGAAGAGGGCAGCATTGATTTAGGTAAACAAGGCAAGCCCACAAGGAGGAGAAAGACAATGTAATCACCTAGTTACCTCAGGAAAGAGAAAATGTTTGACCAACTTTACCAAGGAATTTCCATCCAGGAAATTACCGGTAAAGTGGAAGACTGTAGGTGACACCTCAGTCTGCAGAGGACTTTCATATATGCCCGACTGCCGACACAAACCACGTTAGTGCCAATTAGAAGGAACAATCATGTTGGCCTGCTCAGGAAGGGATTAGTAAGGACAGCCACTGAGCCAGACTGTGTGATAAGTGAGCAAACTGAAGAAAGCCACAGAGAAAATAGCCCAGTTTGGAAAAGAGTATTTTGATTCTGTGTTCCGTCAGAGAGACAAAAATTGTTCTACTGTGGTTATTAAACGTGTTTCTCCAGAGGCATGGGTCAACAGTTTTGAGGTTACACTACTGTGTGTCCTAGCAGAAATGATAAAACAAAACAACAAGAAAAAATAATTGGAGTTAAAGTTACATATAAAAGCATGAAGCCTAGAATGGGTCCTCAGATTGCTGGAGAGTGGGATGTGAGAGTGGATATACTCTGTTTAGACTTGATTATACTAATATGAACACACTCATAAAAGTGGACATAGGTGGATGTGTCCATGTGTATAGAAGTATACACAGTTTCCAAGTTCTTCCCACTTAAATGGATTGCAAACAAGAACACACTGGGGCAATGAGCACCTTAGTGCCCTAATCATGGTTTCTAAATACTATTCTCTAAAGAAAGCTGGATCTCCTCAAGAGGTTGATGGATCCACGGGTGAATAGGAAAAAGAACGAGAGGCATCTCAAGTGTCTAGAAGTATAAATAAGGAGATACTAAACAGTGTGGAAAGGCAAGAGAAGGCAACGTGAGATGCCCCCAATGACTGAAACTAGGACAATCTGAAAAACAAAACAAAACAAACAAACAAACAAAACAAGAACTTGAAACTTTAGAGCAGAATCTAAAAAAAAAAAAAAACAACAAAAAACAAGAACAACAACAACAAAAAAAGCCCAACAACAAAAACCAAACCAAAGTAGTCCATTCTGAAGCAGGAAAGTAGAGAGGAAAGACTTGGAAGAGAATGGGGCAGGTAGGTAAACACATAACACATGGCATAGAAGATAGTTCTTCCTTGTTGCAGAATCCTAACTTTTGATAAGCAACACTATATAAGTTTCCATGAAGAATTATCAATGTGTCTTAAAATTAGTGTGCAAACGATGATTGCGAATTGGGATATGTATGTAACCTCAAGAAATCTCCTATAAAATAAGTGTATGTTCTAAAAGACAAACTAGATTTTTAGTAGAGATATACACCACTTTAATCTACTGATCTAAGTTAACATTAATAATGAGAACTTCACATAATACAGTGAAGTAGATGAAATATATTTCTGGGATACTCTTGCTGGAAATGCACATACTGAGGTCATTGATGAGGAAACAGTTTAGAAACTATCCTTCTGTTGCCATAATAAAATATTGACCAAATCCAACTTGGGGAAGGACAGGATTAATTTACTTTACACTTTCACATCACAGTTCACTGTCAAGGAAAGCTGGGGGAGGAACAGAAACAGGAAGCTGAGAATTGAGACAGAGGTCCACAGAGAAATGCTATTTGGTGGATTAGTTTTCCTAGTTTGCTCAGCTATCTTTCCTATACAGCTCAGGCCCATTTACCCAAGAGTGGCCATGCCCACCTGTTAAAGGGTGGCCATGCCCACAGTGGGCTAGGCATTGTATTAATTAGCAGTCAAGAAAATGCTCCCAGAGATTTGCCCTCAAGCAAATTGACTGGACTTATTTCCTCGGTTGAGAGTCCTGCTTCCCAAGTGTCTTTAGTCTATGTCACATGGAAAACAAAAACAAAACAAAAAAACTAACCAGGACAGAAACCTAACTGACAATTTTACACAAAATAATTATCTGATATTTGTCCCAGTGGAAACTGAGCCAGAGAGAAGGCCCAAGGGCAAGAACGCCTGACTATGTAAGTATGGGGATCCCAGACTAAGTCAGGCATGGATGTAGGCATTGCACAAAAGCCCACAATTGGCTTTGCTTATTAAGGGGCCAGTAGGAGGCATTGGAGAAGAGGAGAGCTGGGGGCCTGCTGTTTAGCAGCCCAGCTCCAAGTTCAGTGAGATGCCCTATCTCAAGAGTGTACAGCAGAGAGGGAGAGAGCAGTAGACTGACATTCTCCTTGGCATCCATACACACACACACACACACACACACACACACATTAAAAAAAAAAAAAAACAAAGCATAGAAAACCTCTCACCGTGGAAGCTGTATTATGTCAAAGTGTATACCACAGTATATCCCTCTGACTGCACATCTTCACTTGCCAACATTCATTGCAATGAGTAATTGTTTTGGTTTAAGGTCTCTAGCTTCTGTGACACCATCAATATTAGATCCTCGTGGAGACTCCTTTCCGTTATCCTGTGGTTGTCCTGTGTCATGGAGATCCTTCAGCTTTGGATCAACAGGACTATTTTTAAATTCTTTTGGTAAAACAGATGTTTTGAAGGTGAAAAGTAAAAGATAACAAAAATGCTAAAAAGTGAAAAAAACAATTTCAATTAAACGGTTAAGAAAAAAAACACGGCAAAGGCAAACAACCAGGTGAACAAAAATAAATCCAAATGTTTTTCTCACGTCAACAAATATAAATGCACAAAGGTCATGGACAGAAATACAAAACTTGCCAGGTTAGATTAAAACCTAAAAGTCACCATTGGAACACAAAAGCAAAAGGCTAGACTTTACAGGGCTAAAAGACATTTGTAAGCCAGGCTCTCACCGAAAGAAAGTTTGGCTCTCTATCGTCACCAGAGGACTTTAGAAAAAATAGATGTCACAGATGTGTGAGTGTGAGTGTGTGTGTGTGTGTGTGTGTGTGTATGTGTGCAAGTGTGATTAACCAATCACAGGCTTTGGATGTTTAGAACAACTCAGTCTATTATGGATTAACCTGATGGGCCAGGAAGACATCCATGAAAAGACAGTGTAGCATGTGTGTGTATGGCTCTGAACACAGAAGAGTCATCTGCAGATGAAACACTGAGAATCAGAAGAATGGAAAATAATTCCTAAGAACCACAAAGGTCAGGATCTGGGAGAAGTGAGGTTGACTTGGTATTTAAGATAAAAAAACTACATACTCCATAAAAAGAAATACAAAGAATCATCATTTTGTGAAACCTGGGATTTTTTTTCAAAAGACTCAGCACAACTTGAATTTCCTTTTCACATGCCAAGGGTATGCTGTACGCTTAAAAAAAAATCCATTTTTATAGACATATTACTTGCATTGCTTTGCTTTATATCCTATTAAACTGTCCATATCTATCTCTATAAGTGGATCTGCTTTTCTGTAATGTTAAAGAAAAGTCATCCCAACTGAAGAAAAATCAAAAGGTAGCTAGGTACCCTGTGCTTGCACAGTAGCACAGACTTTCACCCCATCAAGCCGCTCTCTTCTTCTCACCCTTACTCCCTCATGCTTCATCGGTCCTCATCTGGTGTCTGGTTCTTAGCCCTCACCTTCCCTAGAGAAAAGCTAGTCAGCCTGGCTTGCTTCCAGCAAGAATTTTATCAAAGTCACTGAACAAAAAGCCCATGTCTCTCTTAGCATTTTTTTGTTTTCTGTCTGTTTTTGTTTTGTTGTTACTGTTTAGCATAGCCGTACCTTGTAGCCTAGCCTGGCTTGAAAGTTACTTCGTAGCCTAGAGTGGCCTCAGTCATCTCATAACCCACCTGCCTTAGCCTCTTGAGTGCTAGAGTTAGAGCCACGAGCCCAGCTTTGTGTTAATTTTACACAAATCCCATCATTATATAGGACAGGTAGCAGTGTTTGAACTTTACAAATGTAGAGAAACTGCAGATGGCTAGAGGCAAACTTACATTCACTTTGTAGAGCACAGTCTCTGAAGACTGAAAGAAAATAATGATGTTACTGTCTCCTCATCTGGATTCCCATCCACTCCCTTCCCATCAGGCACACTTCCGGGGTGCATCAGGCTCAGGCTGTGGAGGCCTACTACTGTAGTAGTTCATGAGGTAAAGTTTTCTTAACTTCTTCTGTGGGGAAAATTTTCTTTAGGATTAAAAAAAAAGCAGATCCATTTACAGAGATATAGATGGACAGTTTACTAGGATATAAAGCTAAGCAATACAAGTAATAATTCCACAAAGATAGGGCTTTTAAACATACGTCAAACCCTTGGCAGGTGAAGAGGAAATTTAAAGTTACACTGAGTAACTTCCACAGACAAGTAGATCTATTTTAGGTCACTAATGGTTTTAAATTAATATAAAATCAAATATAAATATAAAACACGAAATACCAGCAGTTAATCATGATTATGTAACTCAAAACCCTGGGAAGAGGATATCAGGCTTATCCCAAGGAAAGGAAAATAGCTTTTCTAAAGTTTTATTATTAATCATTGAAAATTAGAGATTCCAAACAAGGAGACAAATCTGCAGGGTTTCACCATTCAATAGCAGTGTCAGAGCCAGTCTTAGCACTGAAAGTATGCTTCTGGATGACTTAAAAATGCACCTAACCTCCCCGCAATCAGGACTGCTCTTACCCATGTTATACTTGAAGCCAAACTTCTGCCGAGTTCTGGGATTGTATGTGTGAACCTGGGTAGGTCCATGGTGTGTGTGTGTGTGTGTGTGTGTGTGTGTGTGTGTGTGTGTGTGGAGGGGTGCGTGCATGCAGGACAGTATCTTTAAAATAATATCAAAGATACTTTCTAAGTATCAGCATCAGAAAATTTCCTATGTGGTATAGAACACACATTCACAGCTCCACAGTCTCCACAATTTACCAAGCTCAGTTCTGTTTTATGGTATTCATACAAACCAATGAGAGCACTAAATCCCCAGGGTCCACAATGAAGGCCTAACTGGAGAGCTGAAATATTCACAAGTCAAGGATTTGTAACTTCTAGACAAAAGCTAAGAGTACATATGGTTTCCCAGATGATAAGGGAATAAAAAGAAAAAGGAGCCTGTAAAACAGATGTAGTGGACTGAAAGCAAATATTTACTGAGTCAAAATGTCATTTTCTGTTACAGTCATATGGTCATGCATATACATTACAAAGGTAGGCAGGAAGCCTTGTCAGTGTCAGAAACTGTCAGGCCACAAGGTGATAAGCCATGCGGGACAACAGATACCAGAGCCCAGCAAACAGAGCAAAGGCAAAAATAAAAATTTAAACCAAACACACGTTGATTTGGCTGTCATGGTTGATGGGATTTGGCAGACTCCCTGGAAGGATCTGTTTTATATTGAGAAATAACGAACGTCTGCTTTCTCTGCCGACATGTTTGCAGTGAGGTGTAGGACACAGGAAAGACTAAGCAACATTTAATTGTTGCTCCGGCATTAGAATAAGCTGAAAGAGATCTGGGCAGAACAGAGCAAGCAGCACATTAGTACTCTCTTGTGGCATCCTGGAAACCCAACAAAGGAAATGCTAACATGTTTTCCATTCTCTCAGCCGAAAGCATAATTCTCCAGTTTCCTGGATATACTAATTTCATAAAGAATAATTTAAGTGTTATATAGAACACACACAATCAAAAGGAAAAGACAGGCTGCAAAATCTTTCTTCCTTTTAATTGTTTATTCATTTTGATTGGGATTGGAAGGCCTTTAAAAAAACCAATAAATGCCTGGCGGCTATAAATAATTAAAATCTAGCAGAGCAATAATAATTACAAGAAAGAAAGTGTCCATCTTGATTATACACATTTCCGGTGAAAAGAATGGGAGAGACTACCACATACTCAACAGTCAGTTATGAAAGCAAAAACAGATAGTAACCATTACAGGGATATAATGAAAACAGCTGCCATTCCAAGGTCAGAGGAACCACTTCTATAATCACCCGCAACAGTCTTGTAGAAGGATATTCCTGTAACAAGATGAACGGTTCATTTCCAGGACTTAAAACAATGCAAAGAAAGCTTGCACCAGGATGTGCCTTCCCCAGGTGGTATCTTTTGGATGGTCAGTAAGTAAAAAAAAATATCACAGGTAAGAAACAAACTATTCAGAACAACTATGAAAGCTGTAGTTCACCTCATTCTTTTTTATGTTAGTGTATGTTAATCACACAAAATAAAAATAACTAGTTTCATTGTGAACTGTTCACAGCTTCACCTGCTGTCCTGGAATCACTGTCATCCGCCTCCCACCCCGTCCCCATTACTATCTTTTACAGTCTTTTCTTCCTAGCTTCCTTTCTGCTCTATAGCAGTCTCCCTGATTTTCTGTCTTTCCTGTCTCTAAACTCCACACATGAATGAAAATGTGACACTTGTCATTTAGAATCTGCTTATGTCACTTAACATCATGATCTCCAGTCACCTCTGTTTTCCTGCACAGGACATGATTTCATTCTTGTTTGTGACTGAGTAAAAGTGCTCTGAATAGACATCACAGTTTGTTTCCTGACTGGCATTTGTATGGATACATGACACATTTTAAAAATAGATCTTTAAAGTTTATGAAAAGGATGAAGTGACTTGGCTAATGGTTATGGAAGAAAGGTCAGAGTTTGCTTTTCATGCCCTCCATATGGAACACTGGGGGATTAACCTCATATACAATAATTTTTAATGGCAAATTTCTTGCCATAACCCTAATATATATTACCTTTCTGTCTTTATCAAACTATATGATATATAGAAAGAATAATAAAGTACATAATTTTTTTAATTTTTTAGGTTAGTATGTAAAGTAATGGGTTTCATCTTGGCATCTGCATGCATTTGTGATATCTCATTCTCCTTCGTCCCCATCCCCCACTGCCTTTGTGCCCATCCCTTTTTCCCCTTCAGGCTGGTTCTCTTCTTCTCTAAGTTAGTCTCATCCTCTCTCTTGCTACTTCATGCCAACCAAAGTACATATTTTAAGAAAGACACAAATCAGATTTAAAAAAAAAAATAAGAAATTTCTTGCTTTGAACTAAGCTCACATGCAGCATACTATTTTAACAAAGCAGAAGATATTAAAAAGAGATTCAAAACATCACTGTAGTAGCTTATAGTTTGCACATTAATAAAAACATTTGGGAGAATATAACTGTTAAAGATGTATTTTAATTGGATTGATATTTAAACATTCTAATAAACAACATTAAGTTGGTATTATTCTTCCTGTCTAAAAAAAATAATGATTTGTCATTTTCTTTAGTCTGGTATGTTGCTAATTATCCATGTCCATGAAACAGAAGAACAGTCCTTTAAGGTTTGGAAGAGGCACAGAAGGTCAAAGTCCGGAATGTCTAAAGGCAAGCTATAAGAGGACTTGTCTTTTTAGACATGAAGTAAGGCTGAATCTCCAGAAACTTAGTTCTGTCTGTCCTACGATGTCTATTTCCACCTCAACTGCAACGGGTCAAGGATATTTTCTCAAAACAACCCTTGCAGCTCCAATCAAAGGACCACACAAAACATAGGCCACCCAGTAAACGTGCAATGATGACGCTGAGCAGCAGTTATGCACTGTGCGCCAAGTTACACAGGGCTTCGGGGGCACGGTAGAAAACGATGCGTCACATCAAACTTCATCGTGATCCATGAGTTTGGATTTGAAACGGTTTCAGAACTTGTGGTGATTTAACCTTATTTTCAGCGTTTCAGAAAAAAATAGCTTGACAATTTGAGAGACAAATATATACAAGTTTTCTTAATATCAAAATTTTATAACATAAGATTTTAATTTGAGAAGCAATCATAAAACTAAAAATGTAAATTAAATTTGATTTAAGCAACAAGCACTTATCCTGTTTTTAAACTGCTATTCACATCTTTTATAGAGATACTCAGATATCTGAACTGGTTTTTAAAATATAATCCCTCATTTTTATTGAATGATGGGGAGAGGAAGCCATGAAAGAATTCCTATAAATAAACTGTAGTAACACTTTGGAACTTCAATTTAGAATAAGCCTAAAGCTAGGGATTTCCCACTTAAATAGTGAGTATTCTACTTCTTCAGCAGCGAAACAGTACTAAACATCACCTTTGCCATTTATTCTGGGGCCATCAGCATAATGTATGATGCATCTACTAGTAGCTTATTTACTGCATATAACCCAGAATAATTTAGAACTTCATTAAATAGAAACCAAATGAAATAAAATAGTATGAAATAGAAAGTAATCAAGACCAATTTGAGAATAATGTGAGAAAGATAATAGCCGAGAAAAGATGTGTTTTTAACTGAATGAGAAGTTGTAGAAATATTAATACTGTACTCATTAATAAATAATTTTAATGAATGTTGTAAGTTCCAACATTTGATGAAAAACCATTTTGTTTAGAATTTTATAAAATTGGTTAAGGGATGAGAAGAATGTATCAGAAAATCAATTTTTCTAATTATGAGTATTTCTTATATAGGAGACGGAGGCACAGGGCAATGCACAGCTTCTTCAGTTATACACTAAGAGATGGGTGGAAGGATGGTGAACTGAGATGCACCATGGTAATGTACAGAGACACAGACATACACAAATGTATACTCTGAATGTGTAAGGTATAATATTAGAAAAGAAAGGAAATACTATATTGTGGTAGGAATTGTGGGAAAATCCTGAGAAACAAGAAAAGATGGAACCATGCTGAAAACAAACACAATCCTACCACAAATATGACAAGAGAAACAAAAAGTCAGTTTTCTGTTTGTTCAACATGATGGGAACAAATAAAGGAGCAGAGAAAGATTCTATACCACTCATACGAGCAGCCATCTATAGAACTACAGAACATTCCCAACATATCATAGTTTGATTTATGAATTTATCCACTTATGGTGGTATAAAAACAATACACATTCAATAGTAATGGTACTTCTACGTTTGAATTTTTCTCTCTTCCTGGAAGAGCCATACATCATATGATAGGCTCCAGACCATCATATGGTAACTGTGCAATGGTAGCAAGCTCAAATCCCCAGGAATATAAGGAAATTACAAAGGTAAATAGCTGAGATCAAATCATGCTGTTTAGCAGTGATACCCAGTAAGCTAAATGTAGCACACACATTTTTGACTCCATATTGTTGAACAGTGAATTTGCTTGCATATAACTTCATTATAAATTTAGAAACACCTGTTTATTTCTAAATGTCAAAAAGTTTGCCTATTCTTCATTTTCTAACCTTTATAAAGAGGTGGCAATTTTAAAATCTCTTCTTGAACGAGACAAGCTGGGCATTTAGTCAACAGCAACAATAGTGCTTTAGATTGTCCATGATATCCTGGAAAGAAAAGGGATTCCCCAAAAACAGTCCATCAATACACAAATGACTCATGTGTAATACTTCAGAATCACTAAAAGTTTCTGTTAATTCTAAAAATTAACATGAATCCAGTGTTTGTGGAGGCCAATATAATGAAATAAGGTTGCTAAATTTAAATAATAGAACAATATAATTCTGTAGTTGATAAAGCAAATAAAATGTTACTAATAAGTGAGTAACAGTCAAATAAGGATTAAAAATAACCATCACTTCTAAATTAGCAAGAACTGCATTTGGAGATTCTGAGAACTATAAAAGATGTGATTGCACAAACCCATTCAATAGTGTACTATAGCAGGATGAGAACAAAAGAAGAAATTACCAAGGACACAAGTCACGATGTCTTTGAGAATATGGGACTGGGGGGCAAGAAGAGACAAAAAAAATGTAAGAATGGAACGTGAAACAAGGATAGCAAGGACGAAAGTTCCAGCAATGCCTAATAACTTCTACTATGTACTTCAAAGCAAACAGATATTAGAATTTATCATAGAAAGATAAACAGCACAACATAAAGAATTCAGGTTCATAAAGAATTAATTCCCAAATGTGTTCCAGGAATGAATAAGATGCTCAAAGACTCTGAACTGAGTGATGGTACATGATGAAAGCAATCTAAAAAGTGAATATTTTGTCTATTAAAAGTTTCAATATAGAACAATGTTCTTTGCTTTTATCAAAATACACTATAAAAGTACATAGTAAGATTGGATACTCGGCTTAGAATACAAAAATTTATAAATGTAATAGAGATCTCAAATGGCTGAGAAACATTTAAAGAAATATTCAGTGTCTTTAGCCATCAGGGAATTGAAGTGGAAACTTAAGGGTTTTTTTGTTGTTGTTTTTTGTTGGTTTCTTTTTGTTTGTCTTTTTGTTTTTGTTTTGTTTTTTGTTTTGGAAAGTCAGTTGTGTTAGATGATGTTTTGCAAGGGCAAAAGAAGGAGTGTTTTCTGAAGTGGACACATGTGAAAGGCAGACTCATGAAGGAATGTTTCACAGACGCAAGAGAAAGGCTGTTGTGCAAAAGCAAGCATGTGAAAGGACATGCAATGAAAGATTCTTTGCTAACAACATGCATGTATTGGTCTGCCTTACATTGCAGAGTTGAGCTGCATTTGTCAGGACTCCTTAGAGAGAAACTTACCAAAAAATTTCCAGTGGTGTGCTGAAGGTTTTTTTGCTGCTTCTGCAGACACAGGCTGATTGGCAGAGTGATGTCAGCTTAGACAGACTCATGTGTGGGGGCAAGACACATGGAGGACATGTGATATTTGGAGAGATATAAACAGAACTCAAAAGATAGTGACAAAAAGCTTGTCTGGCTTGGATAGCTAAATGCTTGTTGGTCTCCAGTCATCTCTGATCTTCCTTTCGCTGAGAGAGGCACAGCCAAGAATTTCCCCTAGCATTCCTGGCATCTTTCCAGGTCCCTTTTGCTGCTAACTGGTGTTGAAGCTGAGGCCTGAATGTCTCTACTAGGTCGTGACACTACTGCTACTAACCTGACTAACGAACTGGACTGCTGGTGTGTCTATTAAGTATGAGTGGACTGAGCTGCTGCTGCTGCTGACTCCTGTGAGCTGAACTGTTGATTTTCTGACAGCACAGATAAAATTTGCTCCAAAGAACCCTTTCTAAACAGGTCCCCATCCCCTGTATCCTTTCTTTTCCACTACTTTTGGTGGGTGGTGTGACAAAAGGGCGGTTAAAGCATTTAAGAGCCATCATTAAAAACTAGTTTTGAAAAAATTAAAGTTACAAAAATTGCAGATCAAAATTACTTTGAGATTCCATCTTATACCTATCAGAATGGCTAAGATCAGTAACACAAGTGACAGCTCATGATGGCAAGAATGTGGAGCAAGGAGACTCCTCCATTGCTGGTGGGAATGTAAAATTTTGTTCCTTTTCTTTTATTTATTGGATATTTTATTTACATTTCAGATGTTATCCCCTAAACCCATCCCTCCCCCTACCCAGGAACTCCATATCCTGTCCCTACCTCCTACTGCTTCTATGAGGACGTGCCCCACCTACCACCCAATCCCACTTCCCGACCCTCGAATTACCCCATACTGGGTATCCAGCCTTCATGGGACCAAGGATCTCCTTTCCCACCTATGCCCAACAAGGCCATCCTCCCCTACATATACAGCTAGAGTCATGGGTCCCTCCCTTTCTGCTCCCAGGCTGGTGGTTTAGGCCCTGGGAGCTCTGGTTGGTTGGTATTGTTGCTCTACTTATGGAGGCACAAACCCTTTCAGCTCCTTCAGTCTCTTCTCTAACTCCTCCATGGGGAAGCCCTTGATCTCTTCAATGGTTAGCTATGAGCATTCACCTCTGAATATGTCAGATTCTGGTAGACCTCGAAGGAGAAGGCTATATCAGGCACCTGTCAGCATGCACTTCCTGACATCCACATCAGCATCTACCTTTGGTGACTGCACATGGGATGGACACTCAGGTGGAATGGTCTCCAGATGACCCCTCCTTCAGTTTCTGTCCCACACTTTGTCTCCATATTTGCTCCCTTGAGTATTTTGTTGCTCCTTCTAAGAAGGACCGAGGCATCCAACTTGGTCTTCCTTCTTCATGAGCTTCATGTGGTCTGTGAGTTGAATCTTTGGTATTGTGAGCTTCTGGGCTAATATCCAATTATCAGTGAATGCATACCATGTATATTCTTTTGTGATTGGGTTACCTCACTCAGAAAGTAATTTTCTAGTTCCATCCATTTACCTAAAATTTCTCAAATTCATTGTTTTTAATAGCTGAATAATACTCCATTGTGTAAATGTACCACATTTTTTTTTATCCATTCCTCTGCTGAAGGACATCTGGGTTCTTTCCAGCTTCTGGCTATTATAAATAAGGCTGCTATGAATATAGTGGAGCATATGTCCTTGTTATATGTTGGAGTACCTTCTGGATATATGCCCAGGAGTGGTATAGCTGGGTACTCAGGTAGTATACTTAAGTGACCCTAAAACTTCCACCAGAGAACTTCTAAACATGATAAACAACTTCAGCAATGTGGCTGGTTATAAAATCAACTCAAACAAATCAGTAGCCTTCCTCTACATGAAAGATAAACAGGCCTTGAAAGAAATTAGGGAAATGACATCCTTCACAGTAGTCACAAATAATATAAAATACCTTGGTGTAAATCTAGCCAAGCAAGGGAAAGATCTCTATGACAAGAACTTCAAGTCTCTGAAGAAAGAAACCGAAGAAGATCTCAGAAGATGGAATAATCTCCCATGCTCATGGATTGGCAGGATTAATATAGTAAAAATGGCCATCTTGCCGAAAGCAATCTACAGATTTAATGCAATCCCCATCAAAATTCCTACTCAATTCTTCATACAGACAGAAAGAGCAACTTGCAAATTCATTTGAAATAACAAAAAACCAAGGATAGTAAGACATATTCTCAACAATAAAAGAACTTCTGGAGGAATCACCATCCCTGACCTCAAGCTGTATTCCAGAGCAATAGTGATAAAAACTACCTGGTATTGGTACAGAGACAGGCAGGAAGATCAATGGAATAGAATAGAAGACCCAGAAATGAACCCACACACCTATGGTCACATGATCTTTGACAAAGGAGCTAAAACTGCCGAGTGGAAAAAGGACAGCATTTTCAACAAATGGTGCTGGTTCAACTGGAGGACAACATGTAGAAGAATGCAAATTGATCCATTCTTATCTCCTTGTACAAAGCTCCAGTCCAAGTAGATCAAGGACCTTCCCATAAAACCAGATACACTGAAACTAATAGAAGAGAAGGTGGGGAAGACCCTCGAATACCAGGGCACAGGGGAAAAGTTCCTGAACAGAACACCAGTGGATTATGCTCTAAGATCAAGAATTGACAAATCCTACATCATAAAATTACAAAGTTTCTGTAAGGCCAAGGACACTGTCAATAGGACAAAACAGAAACCAACAGATTGGGAAAAGATCTTTACCAATCCTACATCTGATAGAGGACTAATATCCATTGTATACAAAGAACTCAAGAAATTAGACTCCAGACAACCAAATAACCCTATTTAAAAATGGGGTACAGAGCTAAACAAAGAATTCTCAACTGAGGAAACTCGAATGGCTGAGAAGCACCTAGAGAAATGTTCAATATCCTTAGTCATCAGGGAAATACAAATCAAAACAACCCTGAGATTCTACCTCACACCAATCAGAATGGCTAAGATCAAAAACTCAGGTGATTAAAAGATGCTGGTGAGGATGTGGAGAAAGAGGAACACTCCTCCATTGTTGGTGGGATTGCAAGATGGTGTGATCACTCTGGAAATCAGTCTGGTGGTTCCTCAGAAAATTGAGAATGTAAACTTACACAGCCACTTTGGACATCAATATGGCAGTTCCTCAGAATATTGGGAATTGATAATTGAGATTTGGTCTGTTGCTATGTACTGTAATTCTAAATAAACCGGCCCTGGTTGCCTCAGGGAAAAGAAGATCTTTATATGCACCAAGTGATGCTATTCAACCTAGCTTCTTAATTTAAAACTATTGACTGAATAAAGATGCCTATAGCCTGAGGTTGGACATAAGAGACATAGGTGGTGCTTTGGCTCCTGGGCTTGGGCTTTGAAGCAGAAGCCATAAGAAGGTGCTCTCACATGAAGAGAGGAGAAAACTCTATGGGATAGGTAAATCATGAGAATATGGCCAGGAGAACTTGCCAATTAGAGTAAAAGTGGCCCTGGCAAAATGTGGCAGGTTATATCTCAGAGATATGGACAGGGATGTAGACAAAGTAGCTTACAGGGTCAATATCTGCCTAGCTGTACTGCACTAAAGCTTATGAATACAAGGGTTTTGTGTCTTTTATTTGGGAACTGAATGATCAAAGGTCGGGTACAAATCCCTAATTAGTTTTTACTACAACAACTGATCTATTTCAAAATCCTGCTACACTATTCTTGGGCATATACCCAAAGAATGCTTCATTCCACCACAGAAACACTTGTTCAACTATGTCTATTGTAACTTTATTCTTAATAGCAACACACTGGTAACAACCTAGATATCCCTGTACCAAAGAATGGGGTGGAGGGATAAGAAAAACACGGTACATTTACACAACAGAGTAGCACTCATCTGTTAAACAAAAAGATCCAATGATATTTAAGGGAAAATGAATAGAACTTGGAAAAAGCATCCTGAGTGAGGTAGCCCAGACCCAGAAAGACAAACATGATATGTACTCACTTATAAGTGAATATTAGCTGTTAGGTAAAAAATAACCATGCTACAGTCCACACACCCAGAGAGGCTAAGTACCAACGAGAGCTCAAAGGGGCATGGATCTCCCTGGGAAGATGAAACAATAGATTTTTTGAGCAGACTGCAGGTAGATGAGTACGGGACTAGAGAGATCAAACAAAGGCTTGGGGAGAATGGACAGAGAGAGTATGCAGAAAGGGGCATCTCAGGGGTGATGTGGAAACCTAATGCAATGGAAACTCCCAGGAATCTATGAGGGTGACCTAGAGAAAACTCCTAATAATAGGGAATATGAAGCCTGAACTGGCCATCTTCTGTAACCAGAAAAGGCTGGGGACACCAACCCAGCCAAAATCCTTTGCCCTAAAGATGTGTTGGGGCAAAAGTGGTATAGACCTTTTGGGAGTGGTCAACTGAGTATTGGACCAACTTGAGGCTCACACTATGAGAGGAAGCCTATGCCCAACACTGCCTGGATGGCCCAGAATCAGAGGCTGGATAGCCAGAGATCTAAGATAAAGACCAAATATGACTGGCAACAAGAAAGTCAATGAGATGAACTCTAATTATGTTCTACTATACTTATAGATCTGTGGCTAGTCCAATTGTCATCAGAGAGCCTTCATCCAGCAACTGATGGAAGCAGATACAGAGACCCTCAGCCAAACATTAGGTGGAGCTTGGGGAACCACCCAGAAGAGGAGAAGGATTACAGGAGCCAGAGGAATCAAGGACACCAGGAAAACAGGGACCACAGAGTCAACTAAACAGGGCATATAGGGGCTCACTGAGCCGAGTAACAGCCACAGTGTTTGGATAGGTCTGCTTTAGGCCATTTTTATATATGTTATGGTTTTATTACTTGGTTCTTTGTGGTACCCCTAATAGTGGGAGTGGGAGTGTCTCTGAACTGCAACTGAGACCCGTTCCTCCTACAGAGTTGCCTCATCCAGCCTTGATATGAAGGTTTGTAGCTAATCTTATTATAACTTGTTATGCCATGTTCAGTTGATATCCCTGGGAGAGCTGCTTCTTTTCTAAAGGAAAAAGGAGAAATGAATCTGGGTCAGGATTGGGGAGACTGGAAGGAATGCCAGGAGGGGAAAGTGTGGTCTGGGTGTAATATATGAGAAAAGAATACATCTTTAAAAAAAAAAATTCTAGAAATGTGAGGCCAGTGAGATGGCTCAGAGGGTCAAGATTTACAACCTGAGTTTGACCTCTGGCACCCATATGGTAGAAAGAACAAACTCCTGAATGTTGTCCTCTGACTTCCACAGATGTACTACATGCACGTGTGCATGCACAGGCAACACACATACACACACACATACACAGACAGACAGACACAAAATAAATAAAGTAAACAGAACTACAAAAAGAATCTATCAATGAGGTTTAATAAATAAGAAATGAGAGAATTTTTTTTTAAATTATATGCTGCGGTAGTTTGGCTCAAGAGTGAAAGACATGATTGCAAGCCTATGGAGCTTACTTAATGGGGGGAAAGCAGCCTACTTCGGGTATGAAGCTGATGGTGATTCTGGGATACAAGTTCTTTCTGTTCTCTGATTTGCATCCTGAGCATCACGGTACAAAGACATCTGGTCTACCAAGATTATGACTGTGATCAGCTTGTAACTGGAGTCACAGCAATGGAGCTAAATGGTGATGGAGTGAACTTTCTGAGTGACTAAGTAGACCCTCCCTCTTTCCAATCTGTTTACTATAGGCATTCTGTCAGAGTGAAAGGAAGCAAGCTAAGCCACACAAATGCCCCAAAGCATTCAATACCATTCACCACTCACGAATGGCTAAGTGGAAAAATGAAGCAATGCCTAACTGCCTTCAAAGTTTCCTTCCAGAAAGCACAACACATATCACAACTAAAATGTTTCAGTTTATTAGAGCTCTCAGACTTTGTAACAAAACAAGGAAAAGAAATGTATGTTAACCATTGGAAGTAAAACATAAACTTTTCTTGCTTTTTTATATAGAAGACAGGTGAATCATTAAGAGTTCAATAAGAAGATAGGTACAGGCAAACTCAAAAAATAATGTATTTTCCTATATGAAATGAATAGAAAATGTAAAAACAAAAATTTTGACAATTCCACTCACTCTCAAAACCCTGTTAATAAGCAATTATGAAATATGGTAAAAATCATAATCACAACAGTAAAACAAAATGAGAAAAATCTCCATAAAATGGGTATAGTGAAGGCTTGAGATGAGTTAAAGTATTCACATGTCCTTATTGAGGTAGATTGATCAATATAAAAATTAGCAATTTAATCTCTAGTCATTTGATTTTAGATTTATAGATGTTCGAACCAATGAATTACAAAATCTACATAATGCTAAATCTTAGGTGGCATTTTTATAAGTAGTACCATTTGTATTCTTCCGTTTTATTTTTGTTAGCTAATTAAACAGTCAAATAATATGTTAATTTTGGTCAAGATTTCATCGAAAAATAATAATTCAGGAAATTTGGGGGCTGTCATGCTTGTCAGCTCAAACAGCAAATGCACTTTTAGTTCTCCTGGATATCTCATAGGAAAAGTAGAGATTTATTTCAAAAATCTTAAAAACTATCACATTCTCCCAAGTAGTATCAGTGGCCACAAGTATAGTATGTATGGATCACCTATCTAGAGAGAGGGCAGGGATGCTGGCAGTGTAATTGAGGGAGGACTCGAAGGCATTTCCAGACGCCTGGGACTGCCCCTCACATTCTAATCCCCAAGTCCAAGGGTTCTAGAGTCTGAGATGTTTCAGAGATGGGACTGCCTGTCACAATTGGTTCTTCATGGGTGGAATGTTAGTTGATTTCCTGTTGCTGTAATAAAATACTCTGACCACAGCAGCTTAATCGACGGTGGTTAACAGGTTAAGGGTACAGTGGGTTGTAGCAAGGAGATCCTGGCTGCAGGACTTCAGGGACCTGGTCAAGTTGCAGTCACAGTGAAAAAGCTTTGCTTTCTTCTTCAGTCCAGGACTCAAACCCAGGGACTGGTACTGTCCACTTGAAGCATGGGTCTCTCACCTCAGTGAGCCTAATGAGCAGAATTCTCTCAACCACCCAGGGAAAGGTGGTCTGTAGTCATGCTAGGCCATGTATATTTATCTACTGATGAGTCTGGAGCTGAATAGGTTCTCCTAATGGAGATGACATCTGGTAGGAGTAATCCTGTCACTAGGTCAGTGGGTCACTCTTTTGTAGGGCTTGTATTGTCTTCCCAGATTCTTATGCCCTTTCTACTTCCCAGTCACCATGTGATGAGTAGCTGTACTCTTGACAATGTCCCATCTGCTCATAAAGTTCTGCTTCAACATGGCCCAGAAATGATGGAAGCAAGAGATCATGACTAGAGTCTGAGACTGTGAGCAAAGATAAACTCATTCTCTTTTAAAGTCCTCATGTTAGATACTCTGTCACAATGATGAAAAGTGAGTATTTGTTCCTATCCAGATAACCAAAACCTAAATCCTTGGGCTTGTAATAATTCTACCTCTTTGCTCAACTGTGAGTGAGGCAATTGTATGATATGATTACTGAGAAACATTTCTATTTTGGACTTTCATTTATTCTACTGTATCTCTTCAGACTGGAGCACACAATTAAATAAGCAATAACAGTGAATGTCCTTGGAGATTAGTTCAACACACCTAAACAAGAACTAGGCAAAGATGGACGATTTTCTACCTTTTGAAGATTAACTTTTTATTAATTTTGACATGCTCTTTAAATAAGTTCCAAAAAACGAGGCAAGTCTGCAAAAAGTTTTTTTTTAAAAAAACAGGCAAAATTTCAAATGCACAGTCAGAAGGTTTTAATGAATCTAAACAAGTTCAGCATCAAGCAAAAGGTTAATGCACACGTCTGTGAAGACCACCATTTGACTAGATGTGCATGCTTTGTGGTTTGTTGGGACTTTATTATATAAACTACACTTTGAGCTTTCTACCTTGTAATTATGGTAAGTGTTATTTGTGAACGTTTCTTCAACTTATTGGAATTTTGCTTCTTCAGCTGGCAGCAATTATAGACTCAAAGACCACCAGAAATAATTCTGCAGCCCCTTTTGGGATATGTAAGCTTGCTGGGAACACTTCTGAGAACGCATACAAGAACACTATACTCTGATAATAAACAAAACCAGGGGGAGCCTTATTCTTTTTCCATTAAAACAGTTGTGCTCATAAATGATTCAAAAGACAAAGAACTCTACCGTATGTGCAGCATTATCCAAAGTCAGAGCCATTCCGTGTGGAATGTTGAACACTGAACGTACCACTTCACGTGGATTTACTGACTCCCCTGTCTCATCCTTACATTTATGTAACAAAGCAATTTCCATATGAACAGCCACAAACATTTCTGGCTTCAGCTGTTAATCTCCCATGAAAAATTACTTCCATACTATTTTTAACTTGTGTATGGCAATGATTATCTGTTTATCTCTGAAGCGTGAAAGTGGCCACAGTGCCCTTTATAATGTATGTCTATACCATGCCCTCTTCCCTGTCCTTGGAAAAAGAAAGATTCAAAATTTCTCCTAGGAACAAAATTGAGAGGCATGTTGCTTTCTTTACAATTGGCTCTTTCTCTGTCTTCCACATTTTTACAGAAGTGGACCTAATCCTCAAGAACTGGACTCTTGCACTAGAACATAGAAACCTTTGGTCTAAAACCATGGGAAACCGACTCAAGTTACTTCAACGCAGAAGGAAATTAAAATCTTTGTATGCTTTTTACTGAATGTGATAAATCCAATCTACATTTAATCACTATGTGTTGTGATTATTATTTTACATTTGCAAACAAGACAAAATAAACATTTCAATGCTAAGGCAAATAATTGTGGTCCTAAGCATTAAATTTATCATAATATGAATTCTTAATATAATTTCAAAATTTAAAAAAATCTCTATGTATGTGTGCTTCTGTGAGTGTATGCATAGCACCTGTATGCAGGAGCCTGCAGAGACCACAAAATGGCATAGGAGCTCCTTGGAACTGAGTTATAGACTGTGATAAGCCACAGTGTGAGTACTGGGAATTGAACCTGGGCCTTCTGCAAGAGCGGTAAGTACTGTTAGCAATCCAGCCATCTCTACAGCTGTAGTATAGAACTTTGAATCCAGAGATAATTGTGTTTGTGACTCTATTCTGTCCTTTGTGAAGTTTGAAAAGGAACTAATTGCAAGATATATTGACTCCAAATATGTAGCTTCTGATAATTGTAAATTCATACATACAAAGATAATAATGCAGGCTTTTTTACTTTTTTTTTTAGTTTTATCCCTTAAACTCTTTATTAATCATTTTATTTGTTTACATTTCAAATGGTATCCCTCTTCCTGTTTACCTTTCCATCAACCCCTCCCCATCCCCCATCCTCTCCTTCCCCTTTGTCTCTATGAGGGTGCTCCTCCACCCATTCACCCACTTCCACCTTCCACTCTGGCACTCTTTTATGCTGGGACATCAAGTGTCCCTCCCCTCCCATTGATGTCAGAAAAGGCCACCCTCTACTACATACGTATCTAGAGTCCTGGCTCTTCCATGTATACTCTTTGCTTGGTGGTTTGGTCACTGGGAGCTCTGGGTGGTCTGGTTAGTTGATATTGTTCCTCTAATGGGGTTGCAATCCCCTTCAGCTCCTTCAGTCCTTCCCCTAGACCTTTTTTTACTCTTAAGAAACTTACAGTTCAGTGTGTCAGGCATTTTTAGTTCCATAATGTCTTGTGTATTTGTGTACATGTGTGCACATATTCATGTGTTTGAATGTATAAACATGTTTGTGTGGGTGGGTATACATGAGGATGCCCCTGTGTGTGTGTATGTGTGTGTGTATGTGTGCGCGCACACACACTCCTGTGAGGGGTAAAGGGCTATGTCTCTTTCTGTATCTATGTGTGTAAGCTTGAAATCAATGTCAAACACCTTCCTCAGTGGTTTTCTACCTCAAAGAGTCTCATAGTGAGCCTGAAGGTCATTATTTCCACAAGATTAGCTGTCCTGCAAGCCCCAGGAAGGATCGTTCACTCCAATGCTGGGATTATAGGCATTCACAGCTGTCACAAGCATTTAAGTGGATTCTAGGAGTACAAATACAGGTTTTCATGCTTGGACAATAAGCACTTGACCACCCAAGCCATCTCTTGCTGCTCCTTTTCCATAATAACTTCCATTATAGCTCGTATATTATGACTCCATCCTGGCAAATATTGGAAGATGAGTCTTTTTGCAGTAAGGACCCACAAAAGAAAGAAGGTATCCATTGCTAATTAAGGGTCGGGGAACAAAGTGGGAAGTCTTATATATACCCCATACACTTACAAAGATTTTTTTTTCTTTTAAGATAGTCTGGCTAGGAAACTCAGGCTAGCCACTGGAGAGCCCTTAATAGAATGTATATTTTATTTTTAACTTATGCTTTGACTTATAAAAGAATTCGGGTCAAGTTTTAACCTTTAAAACAATGAATTTAAATTATACATATATATATATGTATGTATATATATGACAATCAGAGTTTTTTATATGTTTCAATTACAGTTTGCCCTCCCCAACTCCTCCCAGTGCCTCCCTACCTCTCCTCCCACTCAAACCCACATGCTTCCAGCTCCCTAAAAAAACAAACAGGCATCTAAAGAATCACAATATGATAAAACAACGACAGACAGACAAACTAAAATGGTACGAAACAAGGAAACAAACTGAAAAACAAAAAGAGCCAAACAAAAGCCTTATGCTATAGATATGGAGACGCATACAGTTCTCACACAGAGGAATCACACAGATGCAATAACCAGAACCCATTACACATATGCAAAGAAAATGTAAGGCTAAAAGGAAAAAGAGCAAAACCAAAATCTCTGATGAAGTATGGTGAGTTAAAAATTTGTCCAAAGATTCCACTGAGTTTGTTTTGTGTTAGCCATCTACTGCTAGGCATGGAACCTACCCTTAAGAGTGGTTTGTATTTCCACTGAGACTCTTTTGGAGAAAACTTATTTTTCATTTGCAAGTCGTTATGAATTTGAGATAGCTTCTAGATTAGGAATGGGACTTTGTGTAGACTCAGAGCTGGGAGCACATCTGGCACTGACCCATGCAGACCCTGTGCATGCTGCCTCAGTCCCTGTGTGTGTCAGTCCTGCTGTGCTTAGAAGGCCTTGTTTTGTTGGTATCCTCCATCCCCTCTGGCTCTTACACCCTTTTCTGCCTCCTCTGCAGAGTTCTCTGAGCCCCGAGGGGAGGGATGTGATGGAGACATCCCATGGAGGACTGAGTGTTCCAAGGTCTCTGACAATCTTTACAATGTCTGGCTATGGGTCTTTGTATTTGTTCCCATCTACTGCAGAGGACAGCATCTTTGATGACGGCTAAGACACTAATCTATGAACGCACTAGTTAGGGTCTTCTAGAGTAACAGAACTTATACAATGATCTACTAGAATTGGATCGATTAGAATGACTTAGAGGCTTGTGTCCATGTAGTCCAACAATGGCTGCCTACGGATGTGAAGTCCAAGAATCCAGAGGTTTCTTAGTCAATGCGACTGGATGTCTCAGATACTTTTCAGTATATGCTGGAATCTTAAAGTCATAGGCTCTCATGCCAGTGAGAAATACACTTGCTAACAAGGCAAGAGTAAGTAGACAAAGAGCAAAATCATCCTTCTTTCAAGTCTTTATATCGTTTTATATGGACCGGGTTAGATCTGGATTAAAGATCTGGAATAAAGGTGTGTTTCTCTACTTCAAACATTAAGATTAGAAGTAGATCTTCCCACATTGAATTACATAAATCATTCACAGGCTTGTCCTCTATTTTAGTGTTTTAGTTAACCCTAGACATAGTCAAGTTGACAACCAATAACCATCAAAACGAGTGTAGCAGAATGTCATTAGGAGTCATTTCACTGATAGATTCATTTAACTGAACAGTAGTTTTTTTTGTTTTCTCCTAAATCCTTGACCTATATGATCTCAAGTTCTGGCCATTTGAGAGGTTGAGGGATGAGTACAATCTCATGGAGTGGGACTTGAATCCAATCACATATTAGCTGATATTAATGGTACAGATTTCGTGCCACTATTTCACTAGTCCATCTTACGTGAATTAAGTGAAATGTTTGGTTGCTATTTGTGTTTCCAAGTGTTGGTTGTGGTTAAGTACACAGTATGCTATAACATTTGCATAGACCCAAATGTATGTGTTGAAATCCTGACCACTATACTGATCCTATTCAGAGTCTAGGACTTTAGAAGATTAGTGGGTTTTAAAGGTAGAGGCTGCATGAGATTAATGTCTTGAAAAAGAGCCCCTCCCCCCCTCAAAAAAGCTCTCTTGACTCTGTGTATTCCATAAAGATGCAGGAAAAAAATCTATCAGTCAGAAAAGAGACCAGCAGCAGAGAATGTCTTCCTAGCATTTTGACCTTGGACTTTTTAGACTCAAAATTATAAGAAATTTATGTCTATTATTATAAGTCACTTACTCTATGCTACATTTTACAGTAAACCCCAAAGACTAAAATACTTTGAGAAGAAGAGACCTTTATTATTTATGTAACACACTTCTGTATTTTAAAAATATACTACAAAAGAAAAGGAAGGCTTGTGGTTTACCTTTCAAAAAAATGATAATATCAAATACATACAGCATCCAAACTCAAATACTCAAAGGAAAGTTAAATGTTGGGGCCAGCCAAGCAATAACTGCCCCTCTATTCACAGCAATTGAGTATTCTATATAGTTATATATGGTTGGTGCACATGTACAACCAACTACAGTCCTTCGAGGCTGAGATGGACTATGCATGAAAACTATCTCCACTCTCAATATGATATAATTTTTACATTAACTTCCAGTTGTCCTTCATCAACACTAGACTCAATTTTTCTGTCATTTGAATTAACCTTATATCCTCTGCTCTGATAGACATATTTGGATGTATGTGTATGTGCATGTCTATATATGTAAGTATATATGAAATAGTATATATAAATATATATGGGTAGAGATATGTATGTATGTTTGTATGTATATGGCATGTCTATGCATATAAGTATATATGGAATAGTATACATAAATATATATGGGTAGAGATAAGTATATATGTTTCTATGTATGTGTTTGTGCATGTCTTTGTTATGTAAATATACATATATAAATATATATGGGTAGAGCCATGTATGTATGCTTGTATGGATGTACATGTGCATGTTTATGCATATAAGCATATAAGAAATACAGCTAATAACTCTGATCTAAAAGTAACTGGTTCCTTTGCTTTTTATTATGCTCTGGGTAATATGGAAACAGTCCAGGATAAACTGCATAGCAAATGCTCACAATTATAATCTTGAACAAAATATGAGCACAGAGTGCTCATTAAACCAACAATGCCTCATTAAAACCCTAGAAAAGTATCATGCAGAAGAAAATATTTCACAACATGAGTTTTATTAAGTTCTGAAATGACAAAAGGCAGCCGTGAGGGTCAACAGTTAACAGGCCATACAGGATGCCAGCCATTCACACATATGTCACATATCCTGGACTGAATTTTTCACAGCCAAAGATATTTATGTGAAAACAAACTCATCATTTTTAGAGAATGTCTGCTGTTTGATTACCATGTACAAGGATAATTGTTTAGACAGGAGACACCTCTATGGTACCCATTACTATCTAGGCAATGGTAAAGTTAGCAGAAGTGTCTTAGCTTGGGATGAATGGAAAGTTAGAACTAAGTTTAATTATAATCTGAGTAATAAAAAAAATGTGTAAAGTACCTTCAAAAATACTGACCCAGAACATCTTCATCCACCCAAGAGCTCTGAAGGGATCATTACAGGACACCCCAGTCACACCGCATATCCATATCCACTTACCAGTTACACCGCATATCCATATCCACCTATACAAAGTCCTGTCCCTGGCCCGATTAATAAGAACTCATGAGAATTGTAGTCTTATACACATAGGCTCCAAAGCATAAACACAAGAAGAAATGCACTTGGTGACCTCGAAAGGCTTTTTGTGTTGCTAAATCAGCTAAAGGAATGTGCTTTAGGGTTATCTTCTTTTTGACTACTGTAAGGACTAAGAATCCTTAGTTAAAATACTTATCAAGAGTCCATTTACTAATAATCAATATGCAACATTAAGTGTGCAGTTGAGAAAGAGGCAGCAAGAAGTTTGGAGAAGGCTGCCCAGAGGAAACAACAGACTCTGGTCAAAGCTGTAAGGCAAAGCGGTCTCTAGGTGAGTTATTTTCTTCTCCCGCCCCTACCTGTAAAGTAAAATGACAGGAAGTGACATAGCATCCCTTGGACTTACTTGCCTATCCATGCCAGAACTGTACTCAAGTTTAAATGGCATAGCTTAGGAAGTCCTAATAAATACAGCATAGGGAATTTGATGCTCATGAAAATATTACCACTGATTCCTTTGAAATTATGGAGCAGTAGGGATCAAAAATGAAAACTTTGAGCATTTATACTCAGATAATATTGGACAGATTTTTTTCTCTTGAACTAGAACATATGTATGTGCTGAGCACATAGAAGGTGTGTGAACAAAAAACAAAAACAAACAAACAAACCAAATCTAAACATTGAAAGCAGAAAGAGTAATGCATTTTTTGTAGTAACCAGGATACAGTCTCTAATATAGTCAAATACAGTCAAAAGTTAACAAAACGTTTTTGTTGTTGTTGTTTGTTTGTTTGTTTTCTTGTTTGCTTTTTGGAGACAGAGTCTTACCATATAGTTTTAGCTGGCCTAGAAATCCCTATGTAGATCAGGCTGGCCAGAACTCATACAAATCTTCCTGCTTCTGTCTCCTGAGTGCTGAGATCAAAGGTATGCACTACCATGCCTGACTGAGATACTCAGCATATTTCTATCTTGAGTTTTGGTAACAAACAAAAGTTGCAATGCTTTTTAAGAGCAAACTGTCTGTGATGAGCTGCAGAAATGTGCTAAGTGTGATGGACAAACTTAAGAGAGCATTATACAGCTGTCATTTTGGGTTTTGTTAAAACAAGCCAAACTATTTCTTTGATTAAGTGCACTTAAGACAATATTATAAAGGCCAAGGGCACAGCATAAAAGTGTAATTACCATAGATGTTATTCATAAATCTACTAAGCTAATGGTTTTAAGAAGAAAGGTCTTACATGCATTAACCACACAAATCACTACATAGAGACACAAGGAAATAAATCATAAAGTGGAATTGCCTTGGCTGAAAAACCAGGATATAGAGATGGCAACGAGTCTTTGCCTCTCTGTCCCACTACCTACACGTGATCAGCTCTGCATTTCTGTGGAGCTGAGTGTGAGAGCCATAGCCACAGAGTAGCCATACAACTCACTCCTAACAGCCCTTTCTCAGTCTCCATCAGACTTTGATATAGTTTGAATCTTGGACAAAAATAATTAAACACGCCCCATCCCTTATGCACCTCTTTCAATAATCAAGAAAGAGTGCTTATTTATAGTTTTGGTATTGTTTGCTAGACATGATAGTGTATGTATGCAATCTTAGGATTTGGTGGGTGCCAGCAGGAGAATCAGGAATTTGGGGTCCTCTTCTACTACATAGTGAGTTCAAGGCCAGCGTGTATTATATGAAATTCTATCTCCAAAATTGAAAAACAGAAATTCTGTCATTTCTAACAAATAGAACAGTTTCGAGCATTGATGGACTGCTGAGAAGGAATTACTTAAGTCAATCTTGTCATTAATTGAGTTAAGGTATCAATAATTTTTGTTGGATTTTGAGCACCTAAAATGCCCCAGGCATTAAAGGTAAATGTGGAACATTTCATAGAAAAAAAGAACCAGTGCCAACAATGCATAGGAGTACCTAAACGTGAACAATGCACAGGAAAAGATAACCATGAACAATCACAGGAATACCTTAACGTGAACAATGCACAGAAACAGCTAAAGGTGAACAATGGGGCTGATGTTAAGACCAGGCATATTGGCACAGGTTTTCCATTCGGGTGTCTAAGGCAGCAGGATGCCATGTTCCAGACCAACCTGGGCTTTGCTACCAGACTATATGTCAAGAAAACAAAACAAACACAAAAGCAAAGCAAGGCAAATGCCCCTCCTTTGCTGTTCCTTCCTGGAGTCTAACTAGTGACCTGTTTCCTATATCTTCTAATGGAATTCCCATTTTGGTCCAGAGATGAATAAACTGCTACCCTCGGGACAAATCTTTGCCACCTCGTTCTTTAAAGAAATTGCCAGTGGAAACAGAGCCACACATTTATGATGTGCTCAGCTGTGTTATGCATTGCTGCAGCAGAGGCTTAACCCAAGCATGTCTACCTTCTTCCTCTCCTCACGAGGAAAACAAAACCACTACTCAGCCATCAAAAACCTTCGGTGTTAAACAAGCCACTTCTGAAGTATTTAATCAGTATTTAAATCAAATTCTTTATACGTCACTAAGAACTAACTTGTCCACACTTTCTTCACTAACTCATATAGATCCAAACTGAGCTAACAATGATACAGCAATTTTAATGTAGTAAAGAATAAAGACCAACAAATCAAAAAATATTAAACACAAGAGGGTTAAGTGAGGTACAGAAATGTGAATATTAAAGTGGTATATTTTAAAAAGCAAATAAAAATGGTACAGCTCGTCTACCATGAACTATGATTTTATCCCTATCAGGCTAATTATCAATGTGGTAGGTATTTCAAAACACTAGAAATTTCAATAGAAAAATTCTAAGTTTGGCCTGGAGGTAGCAGCTTATATAATGTCCCAGGTACTTAAAGGCTGAGTGTATATGTAACTGCATGGACTGAGCAGCTTTATATAAGCAGACTTATATGGAAGTCACAGATGACAAGAGGAGATGACAAGGCATCTCGACTATAGAGTGAGTTCAACGCCATGTTAGACAACACAGTGGGGTCTAGTCTCACAACCTAAACTGTACAAGGAGGACTGGAATATAGTTCAGAAACAAAACACGCAGTATGGAGGAGACTTTAGGTTTGAATCAAGCACTTTGAGAAAAACATTTACATCCTGGGTTTGTATGTAAGTCAGGCTAGTTCATGAACAAAATATTCATATCTTCGAAGGTAAATGATTCAAGTATATGGTAATTTTTGTAAAGGGTTATATTTATGTGTATAAAAAGTCAAAGAATTCCAATGTTTTGTATTCTTAGTAATTTCAATGTAAAAGAACCATATTTTATATGAGACAGTTACTTCTTTTAAAAATAAAACTTCTATGTTGTATTAAAGATATTATTTATGAAAAGACTGTTCTGAAGTGTATAATATTCTAAATATAAATATTAATAAGTCTTTTATATTTTAATTTACTTTCGGTCAGACTACTGACCTATAATATTTCCTACTTCTTAATGAAAAAGGAAAATCTGTGATGTGTTTCTTCCTATGATTTATATTTACTTACTTACATTTCCAACTTCTTTTGAGATCCTCACAGATTACTACAATATCTATAAATTAAGTATAGAGATCTAATATATCTCTGAAGAATAATATATAATTGAAGTTCTCTCCTGCGTTAAATTTTAATGAGGGCTCACCTACTTTTAGATTTGTGGTATATTTATGCATTATCAAGCCACCAGAGCAAAGAACAATGAATCAGCACACTTGCTCACCTACAGCTGTTTCCTCTCGCCCACAAAAGGCATAATATCATTTCACTACAGTAATTTAAAGGTGAACATTAAATCTCTCTACTATTTCAGGAACAAAATAATTGTAGTGCATTTTATAACTTCATGGGCTTACTGTTTCATATTTGAAGCTCACAGATGACAAATGCTCTTGGATAAAGGAATACACTTATTTCTTGTGATTGGCTAAGTTAATATTATATTCCAAAGAACTGAGAATCATTCCTGGTACTGGAGAAACATCACTTAGAATCTGCATCATGGTTATAATACTCACATATGTTAAACCCAAAAGAAAAATTCATCTATAGAAAATTCTTTCTACAAGTGGAACTCTTGAAGCTACTAGAGACAGAAATGTCTGCTTTTATAGGTGACATAAACTCCATCATTTAGATACAAAAACAAAACACTTAACTGAAAGAGTCTCTTGTTTTGTGACAATTTCAGGACCATTAGAAATTTGGTAGAAATTCAACACTGGGAGAGCATAGACGTGACATATATGGATCCTTGAAGAGATGCATTTAATCCAGGGCTTTATAAAATGCTGTTTGTCCATAGTTACCAGATGATGGTTACCTACAGGAAAGAACTAAGAAGGTCATTGGGTATAAAACTGCTACTCAGTCTCCACAGAAAGAGTCACATTAGTCGTATGGAAACTATGTGCTAGTTAGTTTTTTTTTTGTTGTTGTTGTTGTTGTTGTTGTTGTTGTTGTTTTTTTACCAAGAAACGAGTCCAGATCTGACAAGGAAGAGGGAATTGTCTCAATCAGATATGGACATTGCTGTGGGGTTTTTTATTGATTGCTGATTGGTGTGGAAGGTCTCAGCTCACTGTGAGTAATCTCACACATGGGCAGATGGTCATGAGATATATAGATATAGATAGATAGATAAATATAGATAAAGACATATTAATCAAGAGTTTAAATACATCTATGCCATATGAAGTTGTAATTAATGATCACCTCAAGAAACATAGACTATGCAACAAAAAACTTCAATACCAAGCATAGGAAATCTCCCTTCAAGTTGTTGGCCAGGGCAGACTCAAAAAGACATTCAAAACAATATAGGATATTGTCATTGCCTTGGTTTGCCTTCTGAACTGGAAAGTAAAATCCTATTGTAGAAGACATGATATACTTCAAACAAAGGACTTGGTAGAAGTGAATTAGAACTGACCTGGAAGTATCCTCCCTGAGGACTAGCTCTCATAGTATCAGAAGGTATTATGCAAGTTGACAAGGGACAGAATCAATCAGTAGTCCTACTTAGTTATAAAGCTCATGAACCATATCAAGGACCAACCCAGAAAGACTTCCCCAGTGGTGGAACAGTAGCACTTTTATCTTAAGAATAACCAACAGCTGTCTAACTGGACTTGAGTACTAGTCAGTGTGTTCTAACACATGCCTGATGTAAGCCTAGCAAACTACACATGGTTTGTGAGGTCACAGATCCTAAAAGAGAAACCACAACTTAGTTTTTCTAAACCAGCATAATTTGTAAGTGGACTCTACATACTCAATCTTACCCTCACAGACAAGTGTAGTGCTCACTCTTCACTGAGGACTCCTCTCTTTGCAAGACATGAAGACAGAAATCTACAACTGGTTACAATACACACAATAAGTGTAATAGGGTACACAGCTGCAGTTAGTTTATCTGCAATATAGACTGTACACCTAAGACACTGGCTCATCATGAAACAGAAGGTACAAAGATTGTAGGAGCCAAAGGAACAGGACACGGGCTGCTAGATAATATCTTCTAGATATGATAGAAAAGCTACACGCATGGAGTCCCAGTGCTTTCCTTGACTAAATAAGACTAGCAAATGGCACCACCAGTTGACATACCAATATGTATAGGAAAAATTTCACCAGGCTCCAGTCTTAGACAAAGAACTACACACAATCAATGATCATGGAGAGAGAGTGAGCCAGAATCAGGAACAATCATCCTGGTAGGTTAACCAATCCCAAGAGGTCAGCCATATACATATGTACATAAGAGCAATACTCATTATACATCAACACTCACAAATAAACAAAAAATAAAGAAAATGTGGTTATAAATCTGAGGACATAGACAGAGTTCATGATAGGAGGTAGAGGAAGAAGAAAAAGATGGGTGGAAATAATGTTACTATAGTAATGAAATTCTAAAAAAGCAATGTCAATTTAAATTAAATAAGAAATTTACAGTAATCTTCTTGAGGAACAATAAAACATAAGAGAACATGGACAAAGGAAATAACTCAAGAAAACAATATAGACATGAAAGAGATGTTTCATAAATGAGTAAAAACCATTAAAAAGAGCAAATTGAGATAAAACTATATTTAAAAATCATATAATATTAATAGGTGAGTCTTATCCCTGAAGTAAAAAAATGTTTAAGTACATGGAAATCAGCAAATATATCATGCTTAAAGCATGAAAGACCACTCCCAATAGGATCTTCTGAATAGAGGAAAAGCCTATTGACAGAAATGAAACTACTCTGTCATGAAATTTATTACAAAACTATGTACAAAATAAAAGTGCTGCAACCTAATAAAAGCCAGACACATACTGAAGTCTACAACTGTCACCCAGTAGAGTGAAGGCCTGAAAGCTTTTATATTCAGAAGTGGGCATTCTGGCCAGACAGATGAGAAAGAAGAAAGAAAACAAAAGTATTCAAATAGAAAACAAAGATGCAAAAGTTTGCATTTTGAAATGGCAAAATTTTACAAACAAAAATAGTCTTAATACCTCATTAAAACTGTTGGAAAAATAAGTTCAATAATAAGTTGACTCCGCTGTGGCTTAACAAAATATACAAAATCACTTTTATTTATATAAACTACAAAAGAACACAAAAGATGTATAGAAAAACACTCTAAAGCAACTCTAGTGACATTAGTATTAGAAATAAAAGACAGTAGCCAGGCGTGGTGGGGCACATCTTTAATTATGGCAGTGGAGAGGCAGAGACACAAGGATGTCTGTTCAAGGCCCATCTAGCTTACATAGTTCTAGATAGCCAGGGATTCATAATGAGCCACTGTCTTAAAGACAAACAAACAAACAACAACAGAAGATAGTGATAGATATAGCCAAGCAGATGAAATATTTGTACATTAAGCAGTGTAAAACACTGATGAAATAATTTAAGCTAGTATAAATGAAAGGAATTCCATGTTTGTGGGATGGAAAGGTAACTTTCAAGTGTCTACACTACTCACAATTGTGGAAAAATTTAATATGACACCACCCAAATTCAAATGACAGTTTTCAATGAAAAAGAAAGTCTTACAATTCATATAAAGCCACAAAATTCCCTTAGTGGCCAGAGTGGCCTTGAGCAAAAGGAATAACTTCAAAGGCACCACACATTTCAATCATTACAAATCTGCAGTAATTAAAACAATAGAGCAATTGACAGAACACAGGAATATAGATCGGTGACACCAAATAAATCACACAGAAGTAATGTGCATCAACCATCATTTGGTCTTCCACAAGAATGCCAAGAACACACATTGAAGAAAAATAGTCCCTTCATTCTACCGTATCAGGAAAATAATATACCCATGTGTAAGAATGATAAGTGGATATTAGCCAACATGTTCAGAATATGCATGATACAACTCACAGTTCATATGAAGCTTAACGAGAAGGAAGGTTCAGGTGTGCATGCTTCAATCCCACTTAGAAAGGGGAACAAAATAATCACAGGAGACAGAAGATGGGAGAGGGTACTATGGGGAGGGAAAAAAGAGGGGCAGAATTAGGTATGGGGGGAGATAAGAGAGAAGCCCAGAGGGCCAGGGGAATGAATACAAATATGCAGAAATGTGGGGTGGGGGATGGGGGGAACCTCTAGAAAGTCCCAGACACAAGGGATGTGAGAGGCTCCTAGGATCCGATGGGGATGACCTTATTCACAATGTCAAACAGTGGAGAGATGGAGTGGAGATATAGCCCCATTTGAGGGATGGGGCCACCTACCTATCATAAAATTTTGACCCAAAATTGTTCTTGTCTAAATGAAATGCTGGGACAAAAATGGAGCAGAGACTGAAGGAAAGGCCATCCAGAGACTGGCCCAACTTAAGATCCATCTTAGGAGCAGGCACCAAACCTTGACAATATTACTGATGCCATGTTGTGCTTGTAGACAGGAGCATAAAGTGACTGCCCTCTGAGAGGCTCTACCAGCACCTGACTGAGAAAGATGCAGATACAGCCAACCATTGGACTGAGCTCAAGAATGACTATGGAAGAGTTAGGGAAAGAACTGAAGGAGCTGGAGGGGAATGCAACCCCATAGGAAGAACAACAGTATCAACTAAGCAGATCCCTCAGAGTTGCTGGAGACTAAGGCACCAACCAAAGAGCATACATGGGCTGGGCTGTGGCCCCTGCTAAATATGTAGTAGAGAACTGCCTTGCCGGGCCTCAGTGGGAGGGGATGTGTTTGGCTCTGTGGAGGCTTAATACCCCCAGAGAAAGGAGTGAGGTGGGAGTTGGTGGGTAGGTGGGTGGGTAAGTCCCCTCTTAGAGACAAAGGAGAGGGGATTGAAATTAGGGTTCATATGGGGGGAAAGGGAAAAGGAATAACATTTGAAATGTAAATAAATAAAATAATTAATAAAAATGTGCAAAGGGCTCAATAATGATACATTTCACACCGGAAGACATTCAACAGCCAGTGATTATATGAAAATGTACTCATCACTAAAAAATCACCAATACACATTGTACAGGTACAGAGACTGTCCTAATGAAAGGTGACA
The DNA here is from genome assembly GCF_004785775.1 of Grammomys surdaster. Lineage (NCBI taxonomy): Eukaryota > Metazoa > Chordata > Mammalia > Rodentia > Muridae > Grammomys > Grammomys surdaster. The sequence goes on along the minus strand of NW_021604633.1, from coordinate 11,188,727 downwards.
ATTTTGTAAAGAACACGAAGAAAGGTGAACTCTTCTATTATGTTTGCAAAAATGTGTCTTGGAATAAACATTATTGCCAACAGTACAGAAATGTATCAAGAAAATGTACCCAAGAATAGAAATAACTAACACAGCAATCTTACTTTTTATTTATATGTCTAAAAAATGGAATCATAATCTTGAAAACACATCTGTAGACCCATAGTAGCATTAGTCGTAATACTTAAGGTATAGAAACAGGAAGAGAAACCAGTGATCGATGGGGAGATAATGAAACTGAAATAGCATAATTCTGCTAGGAAACATGGAAGTTCCATCCTCTATCAGCAGCAACGTGGATCAGCCAATAAGACACAGTTTGAGTCTGCTTCCCTACAGTGCAACAAAATGGATGTGATAACTAAGTCAGAAAGATTGGTTTTGGTTCTTTGTTGTAGTTTGCTGTTATCTTCACAGTTTTGTACTTTTTGTTCCATGGTTTCTTGGCCTGTGTAAAGTAAGAGCAAGAGGGCGTAGCAAAAAAGCCTTCACCTCACCGCCTTTCGGGTCATTTCAGATCCAAAGAGCAGAAGGTATTATGTCAAGTGAAAAAAGCTAGGCACTGGAAGATATTAATATCGGATCTTACCTATGTACAGAGTCTAAACAAAAAATAATGTAACTTTAAAAACTATGAGTGAAGCAAGAGGTGATTTCCAGGAGCTAAGCTCAGGGGAAAGGGGACTTGGTCCTTGAAAGTGCAAAGTTGTTATAAGATGAAGCTTCTCCTATTGACAGTGTCCTTTGCCTTACAGAAACTTTGCAATTTTATGAGGTCCCATTTGTCAATTCTTGATCTTAGAGCATAAGCCACTGGTGTTCTGTTCAGGAACTTTTCCCCTGTGCCCAAGTATTCGAGGGTCTTCCCCACCTTCTCTTCTATTAGTTTCAGTGTATCTGGTTTTATGGGAAGGTCTGTGATCCACTTGGACTTGAGCTTCATACAAGGAAATAAGAATGGATCGATTTGCATTCTTTTACATTTTGTCCTCCAGTTGAACCAGCACCATTTGTTGAAAATGCTGTCCTTTTTCCACTGGGCAGTTTTATCTCCTTTGTCAAAGATCAAGTGACCATAGGTGTGTGGGTTCATTTCTGGGTCTTCAATTCTAATCCATTGATCTTCCTGCCTGTCTCTGTACCAATACCATGAAGTTTTTATCACTATTGCTCTGTAGTACAGCTTGAGGTCAGGGATGGTGATTCCTCTAGAAATTCTTTTATTGTTGAGAATAGTTTTTGCTATCTTGGGTTTTTTGTTATTCCAAATGAACTTGAGAATTTCTCTTTCTAACTCTGTGAATAATTGAGTTGGAATTTTAATGGGAATTGCATTAAATCTGTAGATTGCTTTTGGCAAGAGGACAAAAAAGCAATCAACAGATTGGAAAAAGATCTTAACAAATGCTACATCCAATAGAGGGCTAATATCCAATATATACAAAGAACTCAAGATATTAGACTCCAGACAACCAAATTACCCTATTCAAAAATGAAGTACAGAGCTAAACAAAGAATTCTCAACTGAGGAACCTCGAATGGCCCAGAAGCACCTAAAGAAATGTTCAGCATCCTTAGTCACCAGGGAAATGTAGATCAAAACAATTCTGAGATTCCACCTCACACCAGTCAGAATGGCTAAGATCAAAAACTCAGGTGATAGTAGATGCTGGTGAGGATGTGGAAAAAGATGAACACTCCTCCATTGTTAGTGAGATTGCAAGATGGTGCAACCACTCTGGAAATCAGTCTGGCAGTTCCTCAGAAAATTGGTCATAGCATTACCTGAGGACCCAGCTATACCACTCCTGGGCATATACCCAGAAGATGCTCCAACATTTAACAAGGATATATGCTCCACTATGTTCATAGCAGCCTTATTTATAATAGCCAGAAGCTGAAAAGAACCCAGATGTCCTTCAGCAGAGGAATGGATACAAAAAATGTGGTACATTTACACAGTGGAGTATTACTCAGCTATTAAAAACAGTGAATTTGAGAAATTCTTAGGCAAATGGATGGAACTGGAAAATATCATCCTGAGTGAGGTAACACAATCACAAAAGAACACACATGGTATTCACCCACTGATAATTGGATATTAGTCCAGAAGCTCACAATACCCAAGATTCAACTCACAGACCACGTGAAGCTCATGAAGAAGGAAGACCAAAGTGTGGGTACTTTGGTCCTTCTTAGAAGGAGTAACAAAATACTCAAGTGAGCAAATATGGAGACAAAGTGTAGGACAGAAATTGAAGGAGGGGCCGTTTGAAGACCATTCCACCTGGGTGTCCATCTCATGTGCAGTCTCCAAAGGTAGACACTGATGTGGATGTCAGGAAGTGCATGCTGACAGGATCCTGATATAGCTTTCTCCTTAGAGGTCTGCGAGAGCCTGACATATACAGAGGTGGATGCTCACAGCTAACCATTGAACTGATCAAGGGGTTCCCAATGGAGGAGTTAGAGAGAAGACTGAAGGAGCTGAAAGAGTTTGTGGCCCCATGAGGAAAGCAACAATACCAACCAACCAGAGCTCCCAGTGTCTAAACCAGCAGCCTGGGAGCACATAGGGAGGGACCCATGACTCCAACTGTATATGTAGGGGAGGATGGCCTTGTTGGGCATAGGTGGGAAAGGAGATCCTTGGCCCCATGAAGGCTGGTCACCTAGTGTGGGGGAATTCGAAGGTGGGGAGGTGGGAATGGAGGGGGTAGTTGGGGGCACATCCTCATAGCAGCAGGAAGGGATGGGATAGGGAGTTCCTGGGCGGGGGGTGGGGGTGGAGGTGGAATTGGGTAAGAGGATAACATCTGAAATGTAAATAAAATATCCAATTTAAAATAAAAAGATGAAGCTTCTCTGGTAACTCCATGTATTGGCTAAAGGTGCTGTGCTATTTTTATACTCCCACTCAGTTCAGACTATAAAGGTTTTTCCATAGATGTAAGCTAAAGGGAACAGTGTCAGAAGATGGGTGTGTTAACTACCTTGATGATAGTCATTTAACAAAGAACAATATGTAGCAAAATATCACATAGTACTGCTAACATCTACGCATGTGTATTTATAAGCTTATACATAAAGATGTGGAATACATAAATATATAAGATTACAATGGGAATAGAGACAAAATGTACTGACTATCAGGTATGTTACTCATGAGTGCCTTAGAGAAAAGGATACTCAGACATAGATAATGATTCTGAATGCTTATCTACAAAGTTTGAAGAGAAAGTATAAAACCCAAACATGGTGGTGTTCATCTGTAATTGTAGAATTTTGAGGCAGGAGGAAGAAAAGGAAAAGGAAGAAAGAGGATAAGGAAGAAAAAGAGGAGGAGGAAGAGGAGGAGTAAGAGGAGGAGGAGGAGGAGGAAGAGGAGGAGAATAACAACATATGATGGGGGAGATGAGAAGGCAGGGAAGGGAAAGAGAATTAAAAGATAAAATGGATGTAGATAGCCCTTGGGCATCTGTAATTAGGTCTATGAGATATGGTCTCTCTTATCAAAATGAAATAAACATTATTGGAAAACAAGAATACAGTACAAAGTATAACCACATGAAAAGAGATTCAAATACCTGACTCAGAGTCTGATATGTTAAACTCCACACAAAATCTGCATAATATTTAAATATATTTGAAAACACTCCAGCTAACAGTCAAATAAGATAATGACAGACAACAAAAACAACAAGGATATGAAGTTAAAAGTACAAATAACTACATCTAAAACACCAAGAAATACACAAAAATTTATTGATGCTCTCTGAAATGTTGAGGCAGACATAAAGAAAATGGTTAGAAATTTTGGTAAGAATAAGGTTATTAGTAATTTTCAATTTCATCTCTAAGCCATACGCTCTAAGCCTCAGTTTAACTCTTATGTATTTATTTTGTTGGTGCTTTAGATAAAGGTTTTTGAATGTCATCTGGGCTAAGTATAGTTCTTTCAGTTGTATTGCCTGAAATCTTTAATATTAAAGGCAACATATACTCTGTCTCGCAGAGTGGTACACCATATGCATCATTATACAAATATATTTAACTATACTATCATTTATTTGGGAGAATGAATTTAAAAATCCAGTAATCTGTGATTTAGGTTATTGCAATGTTTCCAATATTTACATCCCTCAAAACCAAAAAGTGGGAAACGATGTAATCTAAGAGAAAATTGTATGATATGTATAAATGAGGGAAATATAGCAATCACCTTTTATGAACTTTTGCCCCTCTACACATACAACATTTGTCTGGTGCTAAGTGCATTAAAACAGGAGTTTCAGCAAACTAGAAATATGTCACATGGAAGACTTTACTCGTCAAAATCTACTCAGTTACTTCAAGAAAGAAGTGTTTAAAAAATGATTAATTTAAAATTAGACACAAAACTGAAAAAGAGAACATCATAAAGATACATGATATGTGGTGACTTACTTTTTGAAGTAATAATAACTTTTAAACAAAAGTCACTCTGCTCATGGGGTGGAAATGCTGTCCTGCCTGTGTTCTCTCAAATAGCAGGTATTTTGGTTATGTCAATTTCAGGGTGCACACATATATTTTCATCATAAAAATATTTTAATTGTAAAAAGTCCAGTAATTATCCTTTATCTGCCTAAGCATTTTGAAGTGTATTCAAGGATCTCTCTACGAATACTGATGATCTGCATTCATATGGGTACATACTTTATAAATTGAATATTGTTCATCATGTATGAACTTTTTAGTTTAAAATATATTAGATTGCTTTGTGGTGAACAAAAAGAATTTAGCTCTAAAAGGATAGAACACAAAGACTGAAATATTTTCCAGAGCAATTTTTCTTGGAAAATTCTAGTAAAAAATTTTAGGTAATTGCAACAAATGTATTACACCTTTAAAGTGCTCAGCGTTTAGCAAAATTTACAGGTATTTCATAATGCTGAAATAAAAATGCAATGAACTAACCCCAAAAGCTACATTCCAAAATTTCTTGGAATAAAATATTAACAACGCTCAAACATATAAATTCTTAATAGCATTTAAGATGCCGAAGAAAGTCAAACCCAGCACAGATGATGCTGTGTTCCTTCAATCCACCAACACCTTTAGCATCACCACAAATAGGGAATGACTTTATTGGGCTAATAAATTAACTAATGAAAAAGATGATGTGCTCTTAAAACCAACAGAAAACACCACAGAAATGCAAGACCACTTAGTGTAACATTTTACGTAAAAGCAAGTAGAGAAATTACCAATTAAAATGTGAAATAACAGAAACGAGTAACATTATGTGATGCAGGTTAAATGTTTATATTGATGGCGTTAAATAGAATATACTTTACAGGAGACTTTAAATCATATATTATAAATGGATTTTAAAGGGAAAAACCCCACAATTTTTATATAAAATTTAAAAGCCTCAATTTATTCATAATTACTCTGTAGTGAGACTACAAATGTTAAATGGGGTCTTTGAGACAACTCCACTCCCTTTCTTATTGTGAATTAGAAACATCATCAGCATTGTTCAAAAGAGGTCACGCTCATTATATTTACTGTTTCAATAAATGCTTATATATTAGAAATATTAGAACTGAAATGTGATCAAAATAAGGTTAGCACACAATAGAAATACTGAATTTCTCTTTAAAGATTCAAACCAAGAAATCATACTATAATCTTTCCTTTAGTTAAAATAAAAAGATTAGTCTCAGTTTAAAGTTATAAACACATTTTTTAAAATAATTTTCAATGCATAGGGTGTTCTACGCATTGGCTAAAAATGCATATGAAATATGAATAAACTATCAAGAAAATTAAACAGAAGAAAGCTCAAGTGAACTTTTATGGGACTGTGTAAGGGTATCTTGATTCATGGCTGGGCATTGGTCTAGAACCCCGAGACTCTATGTGAGAACCAGCAGGCGTTCGGCTGCACCCCCAGAACCCAGAGTCATGATGTGCAGTCCAGTCTCCATGGACCTACATTGTTCAGTCACTTAGGCCATTACAGCCCCTCCCAAAGTACACAGGTAGAGGGTGTGACTATAGGCCTCAGGCCCTAGGGATTTACATACTAATGAAGGCCAGAGGGCGGAGCAAATTAAGCATTCCTCCCCAGATCCTCCCCAAATCCTCCCTCTTTCTCCCTCCCTATTTAACTTGGGACTACCCTGAGTTTTAGGGGGGTATATCCAGATTCATCCACCATCCGCCATGACAATAAACCCTTTTGGAACCAAGGACTTCCTTGTGTCATTGGGGCCTGCCACCACCAAAGTCCCCAGGCCACAGGAACTTTAGACCTTCTTGTGTATGTGGGACCCGCTACCGCAGAAGGCCTCCGGAACTCTGCTGTGGCCTATTTTTCCCACAAACTTTCAACACAGTTCAATCACACTTTAATGAAACACAGGAAAAACAAGAAATGTCTTCACCTCTGAATGTGATTTGTCTGCAGGAGGTAGCATAACTGGTAACTCTTTAAAACTCTGTGGTTTATAAATGTTTTTATATACCTGAAAACACTGTAGACTGGGTCCAATTAGACAGCTGTAGGTTGCTGGGGTTGCCAATGTTGTGGTCCATAGGCTTGTGCTGGGTAGGACTACTGATTGCCTGTTTGCTTAGTAGCTTGCCTAGTACCTTCTCATACTGTGGGAGATAATCCTTAGTAAGGAAGAAGCTTCCAGGTCAGATCCAGCTGTCCACAATAGAGATTTTCCGGCCAGTGCTGGAGGCACCCAACATCAATGACAATTGTATCTATTGTTTTGGGAGCCTCTTGGACTCCCATAACCAACAACTTGAAGGGAGATTTCCCTTGGTCAGCATTGTCTTTTTGATAGACAATCTCTGGCTCTGAAGGGGAGCATTATCAACCTGTGTGGCATAACTCAAACTCTGTCTCTCTCTCATCTCTTTCTGCCTCTCTATGTCTCACTGTCTGTTGGTCTCTCTGCCTGTCTCTCTGTATCTCTCTGTCTCTGTCTCTAACACACACACAAACACACATATACACATCATATGTATTTTTAAGTCAGCTTATAAAATAGTATGTTTCCCTGTAGCTTTATGAGACGTTTATAGTGTTGGCTATTTTTTTTTCTTTCTCCCTTTAACTCTATCATCATCCCTACCTTCCCACATTTAAAGTCCACCCCCAGTTTTTTTTATTTCCCTCTTCGTACGACCTATGGCCCACCCACATTTTTAGTGCATTTTATCTCTGCTCCCTCTCCCCTCCCCTCATGGTACTTTTTCAATCTCCTGGGCTTCGGTAGTTACTTCAGGTTATCTACTCAAATCGAAAGATTTGGATGTGTTTGATGCTCTGGATCTGTGTTCCCTCACTCAGTAAAATATTTTCCAGTCTCATTCACTTTCCTGAAAAAGTGATTTGATTTTCGCTTAAAGCAGAACAGAACTCTAATGTGTATGTGTAACACATTGCCATTAGCCATTTATCAATTGAAGACCACCTAGGTTACTTTTGCTTCCTAACTCATAGATCAGAAATGGATGAGCAAGAATCTCTACAGTAGGATATTGAGTCCTGTGTATTTGGAGTCCGGCAGACTGGTTTCCATAGTGACCACATGAGTGTGCAATCCCACCCACAGTGAATGAGGGCTCCCTTTGCTCCTCAGATTCAGCAGCATTGATTTTCAGGATCTTACTCATCCTGCCTGGGGTGAGATGAAATGTCAAAGCCATTTTAATTTACATCTTTCCATTTGCTAAAGATTTTGAATGCTTTAAAAATATTTTCTTAGCCATTTATTATTTCTTCCTTTGAGAAATCTCTGTTTGGAAACACCCCATTTTAAAACAGGAGTAATGTCCTGCTCAATAGGAAGAAATTCATATCTGGTACTGTAGAACTAACCAACTACCCACAGCTGCAGGATCACAGACCCTAGAGAAGAACCTCCTACTGCCATTTTCCTAAGCCAACATAATTTCTAACTGCATTCTAAATACTCATATTTTTACCCACAAATAGATAAAGCTCTTACCCCTTCATTTCATTTCACCACAGATGAAACTATTAGAGAACTCCACAAGTCGTCAAAATGCACTGCCTAGTCAGATTTTAGCGAGTGACTGTTGGGTGCCCAGCCCCAATCTTCTTACAATTAATGATCAGAGCCCATGATAACAGAGGAGGTGGAAAGATCCAAAGAACCAGAAGACCAGAAAGCCTGCTATTTCTTCTAGGCTTGAGGAAGAAGTTGCTTGAAATCTCACTATGTTTGCCTAGAAAAGGCCTGGATAATGAGGACACTGGTGATGCGCCATCATATATGGGTTTGTTGGGGGAGGGGTTTCACAAGGCCCACCCCTATAAAAGAGGCAAAGGCTTTAATGGTTTCAGCGAAAGGAAGAATCCATTTTCCTAAACGGAGCTCCCTGAAAGGTCATCCCATCCTAAGTATTCTGCCTAAAGATATGGACATGCAAGCAACACTAGGTGGACTCAGTAGCTTGTGTCTATTTGTGTGTGTATGTGTGTATGTGTGCGCGTGTGTGTGTGTGTATAAAATAATAGTAGAAAAAGGAAAGATATTGATTTGGAGAAGGAATAGGCACACATGAGTAGAGTTGGAATGTAAACCAGATGAGTGAAAATGGCATGAATAGCATTCTCACATGTTAAAATCTCAGAAATAATTAAATTTAAAAAGAAATATACACTAGACTTATTTTCTTTAATGAATCATTTTTTTTAACTTTCTAACAAGTATATGCTTCTGAGGATGATCAATGTATCTTTCAGAAACAAACTAAATCAGCATTGTTTATTTTTCTACAAGAATCTCATCTTGCCTATATACAGTAGGTTGAATTGGGATTTTCTTTAATTGATAAGAATTTACACTTTAATCCTCATGAATTCAAAATTTGAGCATTTAAGACAATGAACCCTGCTGCTGGTAGCTTCTCTGGCTTTAATTAAGCTTACCTTTAAGTTAAACTAATTTAAATTTTGGGTGATTCAACAGATTTTATGTGTGTGTGTGTATGTGTGTGTGTGTCTGTGTGTCTGTGTGTCTGTGTGTCTGTGTGTGTGTGTGTTATGTGTCTCTGTGTATGTGTGTGTGTGGTGTGTGTGTGTGTGTCTGTGTGTCTGTGTGTGTGTGTGAAGGGAAGATCTATAAACATAGACTTTTCACTGACAAGGTCTTTTCATAATTTGTTTATTTGGAAATTACCTATGAAGTATAAAATTATTTGTAATATTGAAATAATCAAACAATCTACGTGACCAATTTTGGCTGGTGGCTTATTCTTGCTCAGCCTATACACTAAGAATTACACTATATTTTTAAAGAGAAAAAAATAACCAAAATTGAAAGAGTGGGGATGGAGAAAAATAAAGAAAGAGGGAAAAGTGAAGAGAAAATGGGATTATGTAACAAAGACTAGAAAGTTTACAGATCCCTGGTATAATACACTATTTTTTCTTTTAATTAAAAATTTTAATTTAGCTAATTTTTATTGTATAATATATATAATATATAAATAATGTAATATAGGTATAAATCAAGGTGAACCATAAGGAACTAAAACTGAACCACATGCAAGCCCAGTTTCATGTGCAATTTTTCCTCAGAAACACACACAGAGACATGTTCACACACATGTACACTCACAGATTCACACACTCACACAGGCATGCACACATGCACACACAGACATGCACACATACATACAGACACACACACACCAAATCTCTTCAATAAACTCTGCGTAGCAGGAAGGATTATCCAAGATGCTTCAGTGACTCCATCTCAAATTGTTCTATGTGACTGACTTTATGGCGTCCATCTCACAGAGTGAGCCAGAAGCTCAGAAGATCAACTAGCTTTTCTTACAGAGATACATTAGCCCACTGGAGAGGAATTGTACTCTAAATAGCAGCATTACAACCTTATTCACCCTCCGTGGTAAACTTTTGACAAAGCAAAATGGAGTGGCAAGCACTGGACTTAAAGGTCAAGTCAAATAGCAGCTGGATGTGCTGCCATTTGCCTGTAATCCAAGTTCATAAGAGGCAGAAACAGTTAAAGCAAGAGGGTCAGAAACTGAGGGCCAACTTTGGCTACATCATAAGTCAGCCTAGGCTACATGAGACTGGATGTGTATGTGCTGTCTGTGTGAGTGTGTTGCATTTTCACCTTTGTATTAGAACAATGCTCATTGACCTATGTCGACTGCAACTGTGTATTTTAATAAATATTCACTGATAAATGAATGTAGTCTTTTCGGCTAGATTAAAACCAAATTTGATTTGAGGGGGGTTTTTTGGTTCTCAATTTTGTACTAAAACATGCATACACTGTCTATTTGTTTTGATTAATGTGCTAGTGTATTAGGTGTATTATTATTTTACCACTGATACTGATTTGAACATTTTTAAAATAATGTCATGATTCATAATGAATCTGTATTATACTAGAACATAAAGAAACATAGCTTTGTGTATACATATACGGTAGCTTGCTGCTACTACCATAAATATTTTACATAGATTAGCCACCTTCTAATCTCAATGGTACAAAAAAAAAATCTGGATACCACAACCTTGCCATATCTATACTAGTTGTAAGATGACTGACATCAGACAGGCAACAGAGCTCATATGCAGAATTCACAGGATTAGTCACTGGTACGCACTGTTTGTTGCTGACTGTTGTTCCGTTTCAATTGCTCTGTGAAAGTAACTGTAACTGCTATATGTCAGCTAGACAAGACTTTGGCTAACTTTGTCCACACTCTTGGCAGCCAATTTTCATGTCTCATATAGACACTGGCAGCTTTTCCAAGGGGCTGTGCCAAGGAGTTCACTTCCTCTTGTTTGACCTGTACGAGTACGGGCAAGAATGGCTAAATAGACTTCTACTCTTGAGACTGAGGTGACAGAAGTTTTGGTCACACACAGAATCTACCCTCTTGAGACCACTTGTAGTTTTGCATGACTGCCTCAGGAGCCAAGTGCTGGAGTTTTATTGAGGTCACCTTAGAAGGTCACAAAGACACTAACAGACACAGCCTGTGCTATGAATGAATCAATAAGATAAAATTTCTGCTTCTACGAACATCCCCTTCCAAGTCATTCAGAATGTTTTTTGTTTCCATCAGACCATGGAGGTTTTATAGCAAGAAATTACTCTTCATATCAAACAATCAAAATGTAAGAAGAGACAATTGGGGAGGGGGGTCTAGAACTATGAAAATATGATGGAAGACTAGAATGTAGAAAATGCCCACTAAATGGCTGCCTCTCCAGTTGAGAGTGTGCACTGCTTTTACAAAGGACCCAAGTTCAATTCCCAGCACCAACAACAGGCAGCTCAACAATAGCCTTTAAGGGCAGATTCAGATTAAGGGAAGCTGATACCTCTGGTCTTCCCAGGTAACTGTAGTCATGACTTTGTAAGTGCTCGAACGTGTGTGCGCGAGCACGCATACACACATACACACACACACACACACAGACATGCACATGCATGCAAATACAAAACCACAATTTAAATAAGTAAATCTTTAAAGTAGTACTAACTATAAACATAGAATTTTCATTCAATTTGAAGAAGTTGATAAGTCACCTCAAATATGCCAAAACTTTCCATTTAAGAACAAATGATATATTTTCTTGATTTTGCAAATGAAAAAAGTGAATAAAATGATAGCCCAATGCTTCATAGAAAATTATCAGCAAGTATTCATTCCTTTGTATCACTCTTCTTATGAGTATACTTAAATTAATTACTGTGGCAATAGTGCATTCCAAGGAGCTCCCCAGAAAGGGAAGAGATACTGATGATTTTGAGGGATGAAATCTCCTTCCTTTCAGAGAGAAGCAATAGCCCTTCCTGGTTTCTTTTAAGAGAAACAAGTGACAATCTTTTGGCTCTCCTGGAGGTCACTCTGTAGAACAGGGTGGTGGGGAACTTGTGATGGCACTCCTGCCTCTGCCCCTCTTCTAGTACAAAGACCATGGGCCTGAGCTACCACTCCTCACCAGAAGTTCATGTCTTAAGCTTACACTGGTTATTTTGACTGCAGCAACAAGGTCAAAACAGAATAGAAAAGAAATAAAAGTAGAATTATACAGAGTACCTAGAAGGACATTGGAAGGTTGTAGGACTATTCTCTTAGGCAAGTAATTTGATTCCGAAGCAAGGAATTCAGATAAAAAGCAAGTTGTCCAGAACACTAGTGGAACTAAATTAATAATGGAACTATTTAAATTCTAAATGAAAATACACGCTTCAGCTCCCTCACTTAGCTGTTTCCTCTCTGTGAGACACTCCTCTGCTTGACACCAGACAGTAAGCAAGCGAGAAGCATGAGAACTGTTCTAGACTCCACCCTCTCCTTTGGCCTGTGTCTCTAGACACTCATCAGTTCTCCAGCCAAGTCTTTTGAACCTACCTTGGAGTCTCCATCCTCACTGGAAGCCCCAAGTTCTAGCCAACTGCCAAAGTGTTTCCATCATTTTCACTTGTTCCTAATTCTACTCCTCAGTCTAACAGATGCAGAAAGCTGTTCTGGAAGAGACCTTTCCAGACAACAAATCAAATCACACTGGGCTGTTCTGCCCACCTTCTGTCAATTACAACTTTACGTATGAATTGAAGAAGAACTCTGAAATAATTTAAAAATGCCATGAGAATCATTCCATGCTTTTACATGGTTAAGATAAGGAGGGACGCTCATTTCAGATTGCTTGAAATTATTAGATATTCAGTAACAGACATTTAGCCACCATTGAATTCATCGATAAGGTAATTTAAATACAAAACAAGATTTTAGTTTTATTGACAAAGGAAAAGGTGCTATTTGTATATGCATGTTATATAGATGAAAACATGTAGAACAGTTTATAAAAGGAGATGTAGACTTAAATTTATGGTATAAACTAAAAACATATCATTCTTTGTTACATGCGATTACAATATAAAAACAGTAGTGTAGTTTGAAATACAAATTTTCTACATTTTAAGCATATGAAAATGATTGGGAAAGATTTTATAGCAATGTGGATTCAAGAAGTATTTTTGTTTACTTCTGGGGCTTTACAGTCACTGGATAAAAAAGCCTGCTAACTACAATGTATGATTTTCCTCATCTGATCCCACATCTCCACTGGCAGAACTCCTCATGCCCTTAACCCCTCAAGTGTGCCTCTTTATTTTCCTCATTGTAAATGTAGGTACCTCTACTCAGTCTTTAGAAGCTGGTGTAGGACCATTGTCTGAGGTCTTCTGTGACAAGAGAATTCCTTTCTGCAACCCCTCCAGGTCCTGTATTGTTGTGCTCATACAGAGTCCCCCCTTCTGAATCCTAAATTTCTATTTAGTAAGAAACCAAATCTTGAACATGGTAATAAATACTTATAAATACATTTCTAAGTGCAATAGAAAAAATATATTAGAGAACAGAAAAGGTCAAGAGAAAGCTTTCTAACATGGCTTTTAATGTTTTATACCATTATCTCTCTTCGTTCTTCAAGTCAAGTTCTTCCAATGTAGCCCTGGTTGGTCTAGATCTTGCTATATGTAACAGTCTTACATCTTCAAAGGGATCCATCTGTCTCTCCTTCCTGAGTGCTTATATAAAAGGCATAAGACACAATGTGCATTATTCTCTCTTTTAGAATTATTCTCTTTTTTGCCCATTTTTGGTATCTAAAATATGTTGTATGAACATCATATGAAGTGGCCAAATTTATAATTCCATGAAGTAATCTGACATAAAATTTAATGAACAAGTTTTGCCTCAAAAATCTCTTAATGGAAGATGAGCAATTATTATATGAGATTTCATGAAACTAATATTCTTTACAGTAAAGGATACCAACATTCAAGTAAGTAGGCAGCCTATATGATGGGAACAATATAAAGAACTCAAAAAATTAGCCTTAAGATAATAAACAACCCAACTGAAAAATAAGGGATAGAACTAAACAAAAATTTTACACGATGAACTACATTTAGAAAAAAAGGACCCACTTGGTATAATGTTTAATACCATTAGTCATCATGGAAACATGAATTCAAATACTTTGAAATCTCATAGTACCCCCTGTCAGAATGACTAAGTGCAGAAACACCAATGATAATAAATGCTAGCACGTGTAAATGAGAATACTTATTCACTGCAGGGAGTGCAAACAATTATAAAAGTTACTGTGGGTGTTCCTTAAAAAACTAAAATATATATCATATGACCAGTTACACCTTCTTGGGTACAAACCTAAAGGGCTCTATATAATCTACTATATAAATATTTTTATCCATGGTTACTATTTTTCCAGCCAGGACATGGAAATGATCTAGATATCCATCAACTACTTAATGAGTAATGAAAATGTGGCATATTTACACAATAAAATATTGTTCAGTTGTTAAAAATGAAATTAGAAAATGCAAAAGTAAGTGGAAGGATCTGGAAATAAGCATTTTGAATGAGGTAACCCAGACCCAGAAAATCAAACAACATGTTTTCTCTCATATGTGGATGTTACCCTTGAATCTTTTGGTATGTGTGTTCATTTAGAATAGCCACAGAGGTCACAAAATGACTAAGAGCCCGTGGGGAAGAACTCCCAAAGTAAGGGTGGTGAAATAACCTAGTATATATTATTAAAAAGGAATGATGAGATAGGAAAGGGTTAAACAGGAATGGAGGAACAAATGGAGAGCACAGTACAGGTAGGGGTATGGGGAGGGATCAACAACACTAAACCCATTGCAAAAAGACATACAGGAAATTATTGTAGAAGCTTACACACACACACACACACACAATTTCAAATGGAGTTATCATATAACAGGACAATAATTTTCCTAGTAAACACCATGGGCTAATAAATTAAAAGCCCAGTGCCAGAAATGAATTATTCTTTTGGATGTATTGGTCAGTGAGGTCACACAGAGCCTCCCAAATACTACTAGCTATGGTCATTGCTGTTGGTCATCATCCAGAACTTGAATGTAAGACCCTATTTCTTGACATTACATTACAGCTAGTACAGTCCTAGAAGTTTCATCCCCATTGGTTAGCTTTCATAGCACTAGAAGGTGCTGTGCAAGTTCCCACAGGAGAAAAATAACAACCAGTCACACCTGCCTGTAATACATGTGCACTTGTGCAATGGTGACAAGAACATCAAGTCAACAATCAACTACTCTCTGATTGGATTTAAGTCATGATCCACAAGATGAAACCAATAATTTGCGCTATTATCTGGTGAAGAAGCTATGGAGGCAGAACATAGAGATTTGGGAATAACCTACTACTCTTTATGGATCTAAATGGATACAGCATTGAATCAGCTACCAGTAATTCATCATTATATGCACAGATCAATGTGTTATTCACCCTTCATCTGAGGAGCGTATGTGTGCACTAGATGGACTAGATTGTGATCAACACAGAGTCTCACAAATTCCCAAGATGTAGACAATAGGAAACTACATAAAGTTCAGCCATATATACATTCAAACACATACACATACACAAACACAAACACATATATCATACTCCTTACTCTCAAAGCTCAGGGGTCAGTACAGAGAAAGGTCTAGAATGAATGTAAGAGGTTTAAGCAATGGATGAATTTATAAAGAAAACATCTGGACACAGCAGAAAGCTCTCATATGAACTGACAACAGTTGTCATAATATGTAGAAAGCCTCTCGAATCAAATTCCCAGCCAAATCTCAGAATAGAGGGAAGTAAAGGCAAATAAGTCTACCTCTGCCTGGGCAATGAATGGCAATTGTTAGCTACTAGGAGATGGAGAGTTTTCTCTAAGACTGTATTTGCTGCTAAGTTGGCTACTATACAGTGGAGAGCCACATATCCAAGAATATTTAGGCGGCACAAATTGGTCTTGAAGCATTTACCAAAAACAAGGACACAAAGTTGTGTGGGTAGGGAGGTAGATATGGATCTGAGCACCCATTTGTAGGGGCATGAGGAGGGGAATTAATGGGATTAAAATACATTGTATAAAACTTGAAAGTCTCAAAGAATAAAATGCTCTCTTAATGAGTAAAGGGACTCAATTAGCATATATATCCACCAGTCTGTACAAGTAGGAAGTGCCGTTCCCAGTCTTTCATGGCACATATTTGATTTGTGATGAACTTCTCATTGCTAGAATTATGTTAGTCACCCCTATTGACTTGCTAGAGAGGAAATCTTTGACGCAAAGCTTCTGTTCTGTTATTGTTGAAGCTGTTTTTGTTAGCATTATTTAAATTAGTTATAAATAACAAACTTTGCAGAAATGGCAGGACTGTTTGATAAACAACTGGAAGCAGACCTGGATGGTCTATTCAGATGTTACCCAGAGGAGAAACTTTAATCTTGATTGAGTTATTATTTCTTGGGATCGTTTTGTTGGAAAAAATGAGTGTCTCCCGTAATTGTTACAGACATTAGAGAATGTCAAGCTGGGTATACTTCCTTTACAAATTTTACCCAATTTCCATAAATCCAACAATCAGATTTTTAAAACAAGTAAACATTAATATTTACAATGAGTTCTTATTTTGACCTATAAAAGTCTTTGAACAAAAACCTCCATAAAGCCAGATATGAAAATATGATCTTGTTTCTATACTTTTAAGAGATTTTTTGATACCTATAAGACAATTGTTTTATGAAATGGACATAATAGAATTTCCTCTGGGAAGGCCCTATGGAAAAGAGATGTGAAATCTAATAAAGAAGCATCTGGTACAAACCCACCAGGTTGATGTTTTCCAGAAATGCTTGGGTTGTATTACAATGCTTTGAAGTATGATGTCTGAATTATTAAACACAACTAAGAGGAATCCAAGTTTCTTTTGTTACATGTAGGGTAATTGCTCAAAGAGATCCTGGCCCCCAGGAAGACAGAGCTGAGTACACACACAATGCAAAATCATCATTATAATAGCTAGTTTCTGCTAATTTTTAAATCAACCTCATTCAGAATAGAGTCTAGAAGTTTGAATCATCTATATTTTGCTATGTAAGTGACACAACAAGAAACTCAAAGCATCGTGCAAAAGTAAAAGTTATTGCAAAGAAATGGTTTTCCCTTGAGGGAATATTCAAAGGAGTTCTTTGAAATGACAGGAACTTCTCAATATTTTTCTCTAGCATTTAAAAATATTTTTAAATTAATTAGAAAGCATATAGGTCAGACATAGTGTAGTATTTCCAGAAGTTAGGAGGCGGATTCAGGAGGACCACAAGTCCAAAGCAAGTTCTGGCTACACAATACATTTGAAACCTGCCACAAACCAAAGCAAACCAACCAACCAAAAGAAACAAACCAACAAAAACAAAAAAACCTAAAACACTAAACTACTGCTGCCAGTTCTCTAATACCCTCTGGCTTTAGTTTGGAGTTCTAATCTGGCCTCCCTCAGTTCCCTTTGCTGAAACATGCCTGCAATTGACCCTAAGTAATTCTTGTCTCTGTTCCAACATGGAGGCAGGATATTTGTAAATAAAGATTTGTTAATGAATGTTCTAAGAGCATCTCTATTCCTACCAAACTTTAAAATATCTATTGAAACAATGAATGCTGCTTGAAGAATACTCTCGTGTGGTATTCATATTAAAATTTATATGAGCTTCCAATAGTGGCACCTGTATAAGTGGCATAAACAACTACATTCTGGTTGGATTTTAGTCCCACTCCACACGATGAAACCTATACTGGAACCAGTATTAGGCCAAGAACCTGTGGCTAGACAGGAAATAGGCCCCAGTGGAGAACCAACTACTAATTTTCTCCTTAGTAGATATAGTATTGAAATAACTTCCAATGACGTTCTGTTCTACCATACATTAATTCATCTCTCAGCCCTCATTAGAGAAGCTTCTATTTATACTAGAAGCTATTTAACAAAGAAACTCACAACTGGTTAAGGTGCCGAGAACAATAACTCAATCATAAATGTGACATCTATATCCTACTCCCTCCTCCCAAGGCTCCAGGTTCATTGTGGAAAAAGAGACAGAAAAAGTATAAAGTCCATAGGAAGCAGGTGGATACAAGAGAACAGTGTCTTCCAGACAAAGTGGGGCAGGTTAACATAGGAACACAGTGGTTATGAAACTCAAGCCATACCAAGGCCCACCATGAAAAAGGAAAATTGGCACAAAGGCTTGCAAAGGAGCTATGGGCAACTTATAACTATGGGAGAGGGAAAGTCAGTTTTCTTTAAGATCGTGGCTCTTGGGAAACTGATCATGCCCTAGTGGAATGTTAAAGAATATTTGTGTAGCATAAATGTAACTTGATTCTGAGGAAACAAAAAAGAAGATATGAAGTTAAGTGGGCCGGAATAGATCAGGGAAGAATTGGAGGAGGGACTGAATATAATCAAAATATAATGTATAAAACTCTGAAAGGACTGATAAAAATAACATTGAAACTTTAAAAAAATATGGGGGACTCACTCTTTTCTTCGAGAATGTTCTTACAAACTTCCTCTATCTGCTCTTGTCCTGCTGCCCTCCCTGTGCTCTGTGCCCTCTACTTTGGGTGTACTGGTAAGAGTTCTTTGTCAACATCTTCATGTCTTAGCATAAGCATTTTCTGTCTTAATAAAGCTCTGTTACCCTTTTCCCAGCTCTATGTCTATCTATACTCTATCTTAAACTCACTGACTTACAACCACACTGTAACAACTCATGGCACAGTCACTAACATCTTCTGACCTACATTAGCACACTTTTGCCTTTATTTATCTTACTTGGCATTTTGTGAGAATGTGAGAATCCAGTATTCCATAGTCAATAAATATGGACAGCAATATCACTTTGCAATACAAGAGGTCTGGATAAGTCTGTGTTTATACAGATTACAGTTGAGAGCTGTCACTTAAGAAACATAGTGAAATGCATGTATCGTTACTTATCCACTAGTCCCTGTCTTAGTTAGGGTTACTATTGCTATTGTGATGAAACATAGTGACGAAAGCAAACAGGGAGGAAACGGTTCATTTGGCTTGCACTTCCTCATTGTAGTCCATCACTGAAAGAAGTCAGGACAGGAGCTGTTGCAGTCAATTTCCAACCCAAGGAGGCCAGATCATTAAAAATACAACTCAAATGATATAAGTACGAACTGCATACCTAAGTTTGTACTAGGCTTAAGGCTTCCTGCTTAGACTGTTACTTTTCACTTTTTATAGGGGGTGGGCATGGGGTGGAAAGTGTTGTAGCAGAAGCCTTCAATATCTCTCATTCTCAATTTTGAGCCTGATATCAGTGTAACAGATGCTTCTTTGCCCCAAACAGCCAGCAGCAGAACAGATCATGTACTTCCACATGGTTTCCCATGGCTGAATGAACCATGGACATGCCCGTGATCTCCAGTGACATCATGGATCAACAAGGTCCCAGATCTCAGTGTGGATCATGGACATCAACATAGCATCTGGTGACATTAGAGACCACAGACATAAACATGGCCTCCTGGAGCAGCCCCGATTATAGAAATCAAAATGGTCCCCTTTAACAGGGTAGACCACAGACATTGACACGGCTTCAGGCATCAGCACATACCACAAGCATCAACATGATCTCAGTAGGCTATGTACTAAATATCCCCCACAATGATACACTTTTATTCTAATAGTCTCTATGTTATAACTAATACTTTATAAGATGCTTTGATATTTAACACAATTTTCATAACAATGCCACGGAAAAGGGTTTTTTTCCACTTCTTTTTCAAATAAATGGAAATGAGAAAGGGAAAGAAAGTTTAGAGGATTTTAAATCATCATTCACTGTCAAATTGCTAGTTGGTCACGGAGCTAAGAGCTGGCCGAGAAAATCTGGCCTCTATATTTCCCTGGAAGGCTTAGTTTTGCTATGCTGTAACCCTGTTATGCATAGTCCAAATCCAAATTTAATAAGTTTATTTTCCTACATGTCTTCTGCTATATCTAAATTTATTCTTTTCTACCACTCTCAAAAAAAAAAAAAATCCAGCTTTTCTGGGTATTCTGAGCCAATCATCCCTGAGCTTGTGTTTATGGATACATGTCATCCAGGAAAACCAGGGAACTGGGTCATCTCTGACACCATAAAGATCAAGTAACACTAGCGGTGCAAGCTCAATGTATTTAAATATGTCTTACAGACTAAACCCAGAGACAGGAATTCTTACATCTGGAAAAGAGCAGCCAGACTTCTAAAATATAAGCAGTCATGATCAGTTCCAGGAACCAGATCAATGCCATAAACATGTTCCTGCTATGGAGGAACACATCGTAGACTATATATGTTCTATCAGCAATTCATGTGTGGATGAGACACACAAGAGCCAGTCACCAATTAACTGACTGCCGTATGCTCACTGTCACATGGCACCCACATGTAAATGCAAATTCAAAAATAGCTTTTTCCTTAGGAAATAGTTAAAATAAGCTTTTGAAATGCCACAGTTGTTTTTTTTTCCCACCACTTTCTTTTCTGGCCTCTCCATTCCCTGTTAGACTACTATACAAAGTCTTGAGCATACAGTCACTGAAAGAAAGTCCAGCTTGCAGCATACGACTTTTACACTCATTCAGATGTACTACCAGGTGTGCTTGCATAGACAGCATTGTTATCATTCTTCTTCCTGCCATTGTAAAGTCTTCAGTTTGACCAAGGCCTTAAGGTTCTAACATTTGGTTTCTCACTTTTTATTTATTAATAATTTCAAAGTCCTACATTAAATTTTCTTTCCCTGAAAGAATGTGTAGACCTCATTAGTAACATTCTGTCTAACCAGGTAGATTAATACCTACCTCCTTACTCATTACTTCTGAAGTGTTAGAACACACGTGGTTGTACCAAAGGAAAGTTCTGTTTCCTAGCCTCTATTAATCAGTCTAGTTCTATCCACTCATTTGCAGTCTTAAAAGAATTGATACATAACTAATAATCACATAATGGTTCATTAAGAACACGTGTACAGCATAAACTATGTTCACCAAGTCATAGAACAATAGATTCTATATATTCTACTGGCTCTCAGTTCTTGGCCACCCAAGAACTACCATTGACTCCATATCAATTATCAAGTCATAGTCAACATCCAAGACTGTGGCCTTGTTGGACTTCTTTGTTCCTCAGTATGAATTCGGCCCCATTCTGCAACTCATAGCTCCTTCCTTCCTCTTTTGTTATTCTCAAAAATTATTCTCAACAATTCATTGCTTTACTTCTTTCCATCTGAAATGGGTGAGAGAGCTTCCCCCACCATTTCTGAACAATTTTCATCACTGACATCCCCAAATTCATAAAAATTTGTTAGACCATAACACAAATTGATATATACTTTCCCAGATGATTGTGCTAAATTAATCTGGTCTAGTTTTGTCTATTTATTTATTTATTGGTTTTTCAAGCCAGGGTTTCTCTGTGTAGCCCTGGCTGTCCTGGAACTCACTCTGTAGACCAGGCTGGCCTCAAACTCAGAAATCTACCTGCCTCTGCCTCCAAAGTGCTAGGATTAAAGGCGTGTGTCACCACTGCCCATCTGCCATCTAATTTATAAACTGAGAAATATCATACTTTCTTGGATATATGCTGAGAGATGACCCACATAAAAGGAGATGATCAATGCATAAAATGCCTTTAGAGATTAAACTGTTGTCCATCCTAGGTTTTACGGGGGAACTACCCAGGCTTTAAGAAGCATAGGGTTTATTTATATTTCCAGGAAACTCAATGACCAATGTTTTTGCATTTTCTAGAACAGAGAAAAGAATAGACTTCTAGCTTACTATTTGTGTCTTATTTAAGGAAGCACACAGATCTCTGACCCACTGACACTTTCATATAAGACCAACAATAAGAATATTTACTACTGATTTATTTGATTTCCTCAGCTTTAGGGCTTTTTTTCTTAACCCTATTGGTTTACCTAGTTATTTTTCTATTTCTCCTTATGTATCAATTTCTTAAGAAAACTTCCCATACATCAATAGCTTCTCTGATTGATGGACCATCTTTCCTATTAGAAAGTATAGCCTTCTAGAATGAAGAGATCACATTGTGTTATCCCACAGAGCATGAGAAGGGACAGCTGACACTGGTGTGTCATAGAAGCAAGAATACAATTTTTGTCAAAAAATAAAAAATAATAAAACGACTAATTCCTATTAGTCTGTGGTATCAAGGTGTCTATGAGAACATTTGAAAAATCTAGAAAGCAATACAAATAAATTCTCCCTCTTAATTTTAGGCTAAAGGTCAGGGTTAACCAGTGCACACTGGAAAAAGGAAAAAAAGAATGCATACACTACATGGCTTTATTTACACAAGTGTTAATGAAAGTAAAGATTCTCAATAAACGAGGTGATGATAGCAACTAAGGCAGTTACAGGGAGATTCGGCTGACAGTTCCTTGCAATGCAAAGATCCCTGAGGGGGATTCTCAAATAAAATCACACAGTTAAAAACTTGGAGTCACTGTCAATCCACATGGTAAATTCTGTTAGAGAAGATTCAGGCACGTAGGACTTAAGGAACTGAAATTCTACACCCAAAAACATGACTTTTCATTGCCCTTAGCTGCCAGAATCATATGAATCCTGTCTGTCTCACAAATAAAGAGGACCATGGAAATTACAACTTATTTCCATAATAATATCTTAGCTTATATCACCTGTAACTTACAAAACGCAAGACATCATGCAAACGGAGGAAGCTTCCAGGAACGATTAAAAACTAATAAACAGGAAATTAAGACTTGAAATCATATGAAGTAGAAAGATCCAATCCAGTCATATTTGAAAGAAATAAAAATAATATAAAGATAAAATAAGCATTTATCTGTATACTTGTCTGGCTCTAGATTTTTTTGTAACATAAGCTCTTAAGTAAAAATCAAAAATCAATCTAAACCTGAATGTTAGGAGGGCAAAAAAAACTATCTCATAAACTCGTCATGTGTATATAATTATATAATATAATAGGTATCACAGTGTAGCATTCTTAGACAAAAGGATGTAGGGAATTTAAGGATGAAATACCATGGCTTTAACAGTCATACAGAAAAGTGGATTTAACATAGTACCATCCAGCTTGTTCACTATATGACTCAGGGGACACATTTGAGTCCTGCATTTTGTCATCAGTTTATATTAGTACACCTCTCAAGGACTATATGAAGTATGGATTTCTGAGGGCTGGAGATATAGCTCAACAGTTAAAAGCACTGGCTGCCTTTCCAGAGGTCCTATGTTCAATTTTCAGCAACCACATGGTGGCTCACAAACAATTGTAATTGGACCTGATGCCTTTTTCTGTCATACAGGCATACATGTAAATAGAACACTCATATACATAAAGAAGCAGGAATTTCTGGTTACCTTGGAGACTCAGTTGTGTCATGTGATGTTTTGCTAGAAACTGTCCTTTGAGAGGATGTTTTGCTAAAGCAAATATGTGAGGGGATGTTTTGCTTAAGGATACACATGAGAGGATGTTTTTCTGAGAACAGACATGTGCAGTTTTTCTGGAAGCTTCCTGGTAAAAGAGCATGTGATGTTTTGCTCAGGCGGACACTTCAGAGGACACATGATGTTTGGAAAGACTATAAGTATAACCCAAAAGACAGGGACAATGCTCTTGCATTGGTTCACCTTGATTTCTTAACTGATCGTCACATGTTGTGACTTCATAGAAATGCACCAAAGAACTTTTGGTGGTGTTCTAAGTGCTTCTTGCCACATCCACGGATTCCTGCCAATCAGTGGAGGCATGAGGTATTTTATGGATGGAGTCACTGCTATTGATTTGTATCTGGTGTTTTGCTAGTAGACTAGACTGCTAACAACAAAAATTGGAATTGCCCCCAAAAAACTATTTCTGAACAGGTCCACAGCCCCCATTTTCTATTAACCTTTCTTTTCCCCTCCCTCTGGTGGGTGGTAGGCTAGAAGGGAAGTTAAAGTGTTAAAGAACCATAAATAAAGTAGGTTTAAAAAAATCTAAGCTTTCAATTATATTAAAATATTATAAAACTCATATATTGCATTTGAATGTCTGGCTTTATTTTCAACAAATGGTGCTGGTTCAACTGGAGGTCAGCATGTAGAAGAATGCAAATCGATCCATTCTTATCTCCTTGTACAAAGCTCAAGTCCAAGTAGATCAAGGACCTTTACATAAAAACAGATACACTGAAACTAATAGAAGAGAAGGTGGGGAAGACCCTCGAATACCTGGGCAAAGGGGAAAAGTTTCTGAACAAAATACCAATGGCTTATGCTCTAAGATCAAGAATTGACAAATGGGACCTCATAAAATTGCAAAGCTTCTGTAAGGCAAATCACACTGTCAATAGGACAAAAAGGCAACCAACAGATTGGGAAAAGTTTTTTACCAATCCTATATCTGATAGAGGGTTAATATCCAATATATACAAAGAACTCAAGAAATTAGACTCCAGACAACCAAATAACCCTATTTAAAAATGGGATACAGACCTAAACAAAGAATTCTCAACTGAGGAAACTCAAATGGCCCAGAAGCACCTAAAGAAATGTCCAATATCTTTAGTCATCAGGGAAATGCAAATCAAAACAACCCTGAGATTCCACCTCACACCAGTCAGAATGGCTAAGATCAAAAATTCAGGTGATAGTAGATGCTGGCGAGGGTGTGGAGAAAGAGGAACACTCCTCCATTGTTGGTGGGATTGCAAGCTGGTTCAACCACTCTGTAAATCAGTCTGGCAGTTCCTCAGAAAATTGGACATAGCATTACCTGAGGACCCAGCTATACCACTTCTGGGCATATACCCAGAAGATACTACAATATATAACAAAACCATATGCTCCACTATGTTCATAGCAGCCTTATTTATAGTAGCCAGAAGCAGGAAAGAACCCAGATGTCCTTCAGCAGAGGAATGGATACAGAAAATGTGGCACATTTACACAATGGAATATTACTCAGCTGTTAAATACAATGAATTTGAGAAATTCTTATGTATATGGATGGAACTAGAAAATATCATCCTGAGTGAGGTAACGCAGTCACAAAAGAACACACATGGTATGCACTCACTGATAATTGTATATTAGCCCAAAAGCTGCCAATATCCAAGATACAACTCACAGACCACATGAAGGTCATGAACAAGGAATATCAAAGTGTGGGTGCTTTGGCCCTTCTTAGAAGGGGTAACAAAATACTCATGGGAGCAAATATGGAGACAAAGTGTGGGACAGAATCTGAAGGAGGGGCTGTCCAGAGACTGCTCCACCTGGGTATCCATCCCTTGTGCAGTCACCAAAGGTAGATACTGATGTTGATGCCAGGAAGTGCATGCTGACAGGAGCCTGATATAGTTGTCTCCTTAGAGGTCTGTTAGAGCCTGAAATATACACAGGCTGAAGCTCACAGCTAACCATTGAGCTGATCATGGGGTTCCCAATGGAGAGGTGAGAGAGAAGACTGAAGGAGCTGAAAGGGTTTGCCGCCCCATGGGGAGAGCAACAATCCCAACCAACCAGAGCTCCCAGGGTCTAACCTACCAGCCTGGGAGCACTTAGGGAGGGGCCCATGGCTTAAGCTTTATATGTAGGGAAGGATGACAGTGTCAGGCACAGCTGGGTGAGGAAGTCCTTGGTCCAGTGAAGGCTGGATGCTCCAGTGTGGGGGAAATCGTGATGGGGGAGGTGAGAGTGGGAGGGTGGGTGGGGTTATATCCTCATAGAAGCAGGAGGAGGAGGGATGGGATGGGGGTCCCGGGGGGGGGGATTACACCTGAAATGTTAATAAAATATCCAATTAAAAAAATAAAATAGAAAAAAAAGAATGTCTGGCTTTAGAGAATTAAGTTACTCCCCAAAATAATAATTTTTTGTACTTAGACAACATAAAAGCAAGCAAACCAAAGGGCACTGTGCTAGGAGATCAAAACCAATGAGAATTTACTGATGATATACATTATGGTACATAAGATTTTAGGAGTGCAAACTTCCCTGTGAAACTTATTAGTCCATACGTTAAGAGGCTAGTAATTTCACTGATTGACTTCTAAAAGTCTCCCACCAACAAATGAAATATGAAAGTACAAATAAGTAAAATATAAATACAGGATAGGATTACTCTGTGGACTTTCAGAATCAACTCTGTCTTGGCTCCGTGACAGTATTATTTGTCCAAATATCTTGTTTCTTTCAAGGGAAGAAAGTGAGCACAGAAAACTATATAATCAATCACCAGAGAATAAGTGCTGATGCTTTTAGGAGATTTATATAGACCAGACACTGAACTGAAACATTCTGAAATCTGCTCCCATTGCATATCAGGAGGCATCTAAGCAGCAACTACAAAGTTACCAGTGCTCCTGTGACAGGTCACATTTCTCAGCATGGACAGCTAAATTCTCAGTAATTAAACCTCATCTTTGTTTTAAGGAATGTGCAGTAAAATTTAAATACTTCATTTATGTACCCGTTGTACTCCCTTTACATAATTTTGTGTGTTTTTCTGATTCTGCATTTCAAAATTTCTCTCTAACTTGCTAACAGAATCTGTAAGTATTATCCAAGAAAACTTATTTAAAATTGCTCCGGTTTGGATCCTAAATATTCCACAAAGGCTCAAATTGTGAACGCTTGGTTGGTTGACGGCCAGTGCCATCAAGGTAGCTTGATGAAGTCATTGGATATAGAGTGTGGGGAAGAACTCCGGACAGCAGTGGACTGCCCCCCCCCGGTAGGTGCTGGGGCCTTCTTTGTGCTTCCTGTTTCTTGGTCTCCAGAGCTGAACAGCTTTGCACTCCATGTGTTCTACCCCTTGATGTACCTGTTTAGAAATGGTGGCTTAAGTGACCAGGAGCTGAAACCTTGTAAGACTCTTGGGGAGACTTAGCTTACAGGAGACCCCCTGAGGGAACAGCATGGAGACATGAATCGATGCAGAAAGCAAGAGGAATATTTTTGTTTCTGCTTTTTTTTTTTAAATATTTGATGAGAGTTTATGAGACCCCACTGACCAACAACTCAGAAATGAAGTCAAATCTGGCAATAATATACATACATATATACATACACACATGTATATGCATACATATATATTCTATTAGATTTATAACATATAAAGTCTTTTTCATGCTGTGGTTTGCCTTTTCTTTTGATGAAAGCTATTTGTCAATTGTTGGTCTTAAGTCTTGTAGTACTCAGTCTTTTTGTTTTTAAATTGGATATTTTATTTACATTTCAGATGTACTCCCCTTTCCCCATTTCCCTCCCACCCAGGAACCCCCTATCTCATCTCCCCTCCTCCTGCTTCTATGAGGATGTGCCCACACCCACCCATCCACCCACGAAATCTGGCATACTGGGGCATCTAGCCTTCACTAGACCAAAAACTTCCTCTCCTACCTATGCCCCAAAATGCCATCCTCCCCTACATATACAGCTGGAGTCATGGGTCCCTCCCTATGTACTCCCAGGATGGTAGTTTAGACCCTAGGAGCTCTGGTTGGTTGGTATTGTTGCTCTCCCCATGGAGCTACAAACACTTTCAGCTCCTTTGATCTTCTCTCTCATTCCTCCATTGGGAACCCCATGATCTTCTCATGCTGTGAGCATCCACCTCTGTATATGTCAGGCTCTGGCAGACCTTTAAGGAGACAGCTATATCAGGCTCCTGTCAGCATCCACTTCCTGACATCCACAACAGCATCTACCTTTGGTGACTGCACATGGGATGGATACCCAGGTGGAACAGTCTCCAGACGACCCCTGCTTCAATTTCTGACCCATACTTTGTCTCCATATTTGCTCCGATGAATATTTTGTTACTCCTTCTAAGAAGGACTGAAGCACCCACACTTGGTCTTCCTTCTTCATGAGCTTCATGTGGTCTGTGAGTTGTATCTTGGATAGTGCCAGCTTTTGGCTAATATCGAATTATCAGTGAGTGCATACCATGTGTGTTCTTTTGTGACTGGGTTACCTCACTCAGGATAATATTTTCTACTTCCATTCATTTGCCTAAGAATTTTTCAAATTCATTATTTTTAATAGCTGAGCAATATTTTATTGTGTTCCAGCATGCTTTGGCCATCCTGCATCTCAAAAGGAGAGGTGACACACACACACACACACACACCCCAGCACAGCCTGTTCAGAGGACATTTATACACTCTCTAGGGGTAATGGCCATTAGGCACAATGTGATTGGCAGAACAGTGTGAGTTTTCTTCTTTTTTTTTTTTGGTTTTTGTTTGTTTGTTTGTTTTGTTTTGTTTTTTCGAGACAGGGTTTCTCTGTATAGCCCTGGCTGTCCTGGAACTCACTTTGTAGACCAGGCCAGCCTCGAACTCTCGAACTGAGAAATGAGCCTGCCTCTGCTTCCCAAGTGCTGGGATTAAAGGCGTGCGCCACCACTGCCCTGCTTTTTTTTTTTTTTTCTGTGTGAGTTTTCAAACTGATTGGTGTCTAGGGAATGAGGCAGCAAGGGCCTCCCTGGTCTGTAGGTGAGAAGGGTTGGTCCGTCCTGTGGAATGTGTCTACATCCTCTAGGCCTTCCCACCAGCAGGTGGATTCCCTTCCTTGTGGTCTGAGGAATGTTAATCAGCCTCTCCCATCTAGCAAGTGTCCCATGACCTTTCCAAAGTTCCTGACCTGACCTCTTCAACCTCAGAAATCATGAACCAAAATAAACATATCTTGCCAAGCACAGCATGGCCTTGGTAGGGACAGAATGACATGGTTCCTGCTCCTAGGACAGGGCCAACAGACGTGAGCCTCTATGAGTGTTGATGGCTGCTGTGAACATAAGGCTTGTTTGGATAATATTGTACATATTTTCACATTCCTCCTTTAAGGAATGTCCTCCCTGTAACCATGATAATCAGAGACAGTGTGAGTCCTGGAGGCAAAGGTGTGGCTAATGTCCTAGCAAAATGGTAAATTCTGGGACCTCCAAGATAGCCCTTAAAAGAGTGAAAAAGAACTCTAAACACATGAGTTCAAAAATATATAATTTCTCAACTATGTAAAAATATAAGGATGCAATAAGAATTGTATACGTGGCTTCACAGATCTAAAGGAACAGAGAGAGCTAACCTATGAACCAGCTTGTCAGGAAGACACAAAGACAGGCAGATACAAATGCAAACAGATTCCTGAGTTCAAGGTCAGCCTGGGACAGAGCTAATTTAGGTCTCTTCCTGGTAGAAATGGTAATTTCAGGACTGGTTTCCACCCAGCAAGCTTATTGTCTGTGCTTAACAAAGGCTCCCAGATCTCTGAATTCTTATGCAATGTTAAAAGAAAAATGTGTTCTTGCTGTCTCCTAAGGGGCTGGTGTTCCGGGGATGCTGATTCATAGGATAATCAAAAGAAATCCAGAAGTTAAAAACTGGATTGATATGTAAAATAAAAACCTGGGCTTAGGACCTGCAGGAGATGAGCTGTCCAGGGAATTTTTTAGACTAGCAAAAGAGAACTGCTTGGAGAACTGTCTCAAGCAGAACTTAGAGAGCTGTCTGGAGATCTCCAGAAAAAAAGCAGAGCAGAGAGAAAGCAAGCTGAAAAGCTGTCTCTTGTAGACTACCAGCTTGACTTGGAGTCCTCTGTTTTTGCTGCTCCCAGACACGCCTTCCTCAGATCCTCCGCCCAAGGCAAGGCTGGTCCTTGGCAATCTCTTGCCTTTATCTATCATTTTGTGTTTTGTCAGTGACAGACGACAAGTATCTAGCACAAAAAAATGAGTGCTTATTTTGTTGAAAATAAATACTTTCTGAAAGTGGTTCTGCAATTATCTCCCCATTAACACAGTTAAAAGACATCCTGATACTGCTCTTCCACCAAATCTCTTGATAATTATAGAACAGAGGTTTTTAAATGGTTTATTTAAATGCATAATAAAGGTGAAGCACATTAGGGATCATACTTTTTTTCTTTTCAAGACTGGTTACTTCGCTTCCTTTCAAACACTAGCAAAGTGACTATCAACTTTCTATATATTCTTAACATTAGAAGAGAAATGCCAGGAACCAAACCCAGGAAATTACCTACTGTTCTAAGAGAACCTCAGGAAATTACCTGCTGCTCTGGAAACCCTAGTCAGTACAAGGTTAAGAAAGGATGTTCCAGGGTCTCAGGTCCCAGGAACTTAAAGAATGTCTGGTATTTCCTGGGAGCCAGATACGACAGTGAGATGGTCTTAGACAATGAGGATTCAACAGTGAGATAGCCCTAAGCAATGACCCTTGCCTAAACTTCCCGTTTTGCTGTGTCTTTATAACCTGCCTCCTGAAATTAAAGTTGCAGAGCTTGATCAGAACCCCAGACTTGCCCTCCTGTTTTGTGTCTCTTGTCCCTTCATTCTTTCATCCTCTTCCCTATGGTCTCCTCGAATCCCCGAGGGCCTGGGCAAAGAAAGAATCTCTTGTCAACCATAGATAGATAAGGCAGGAAAAACTGAAAGACGTTCCTTTCTGTAATCAAATACAAGTGTCCGGAAAGAAACTAGAAACTGTTCACTGTACTGGATGTGGGTCCGGGGCTAGAGAGTAAGTAGTTTCCAAGTGTCTGCCAAGGACAGCAGCATCCTCAGAGTGGACATCCAGAAGCAATGACACATGCCAGGAGACTGGTTGGTTAGAGACTGATAGACAGCAGATTAAATGATCAAAATAGAGGGAATCCAGAGGAAACCATTTGATGAAATTACAGTCCTCTCAGCCAAGAATGTGGGAAGATGGTATTTATATTCATGTGTTATCTCTGCCAGGTTTTATGGAGAAATATGGGATCTGAGTATTAAATAAACAAATACTTTGATATTGATAGACAAATGAGTATTACTAATTTTCTCTTTTGTGAATTATTAATGAATGCTTATGAGTCATAGAAGTATCCCTTCTCCCATTTCCTCTAATAGATCTTTGGTTATACATATAAATGATGGACAGAATTTACTTATCATGTTAATCTTAATCCCAATTTATTTTAGAGAGGCTAAAATAGTACACAGGTAGAACACAAGACTTTTTAGGAGCTATTAAATATCAAGAAAGCCAGCAATGTACCCATATAAAATACGCTTTTCCATCGTAGAAACTAAAATGGTCTTCTTACATATTAAAACCCATGCTATCCACAACTCATCACTACATTTAATGCTATTGAGAATTCCTAGCTGACAGTAGATAAGAAGGGAAAAGGAGAAGCTACGTTATAGCTTAAGAGAATCTGCCCATTTCTATTTGCAAGCTGCTAGAACAGTGTTTCTCAATCTGAGGGTCATGACCTCTGTTGGGTCCTTTCATAGGGTTTCCATATCAGATACCTTGCATATTAAATATTTACATCACAATGCATAACAGCAGTAAAATTATAGCTATTAAGTAGCAACGAAAATAATTTTATGGCCGAGAGTCACCACAACATGAAGAAGTGCATTAAAGGGTCGCGGCATTAGGAAAGTTGAGAACCACTGTGCTAAAGGATTCAGTTAGAAGACTGGTAAAATCAAGAAACTGGAAGCTCATCAGAAAGTGTGAGAAGATAACAGGTAAACGCTCAGTTTATTACAGCAAACATGAATTCTCTAATCTAGCACATAGAGAATGAGATTAAATGATAAACTATTTGCAATAATAAGAAAAATGATTAAATAATTACGAACTGATTTAAGTGTTGTGTTTATAAAAAGATAAAGAGATAAAGAGTATGTTCTCTGGGTGTGTGGAGAGGTATGGAGGAAGAGGATGTGTCAGTGGGCCAATGCCAAGGCATCTCTTCCCCCTGAGGGACCAGCCACACCAGCATAGAATAGAGTTTATTCAGGGCATGGGGAGGGGAGTCAGGAGGGTAGTAGAGGCAGAGAGAGAGAGAGAGAGAGAGAGAGAGAGAGAGAGAGAGAGAGAGAGAGAGAGAGCAGAGAAGTAGAGGCTGACCA
>NW_021604633.1:11125351-11156635 GCF_004785775.1 Grammomys surdaster | reverse complement strand
TAACTGTGGAGGTGGAGTTTAGACAGAATACTAACATTAAGAAAGTATTCATGGTTTTCTGCAGGAAACCAAGGGCTAAAGCCTTTTCTAAAGGACATTCAGACTGATTAGGTAAGCTATTGCAGCAAGAGAGTTTCACTGCTCTGACAAAACACTGCAAACAAAAGCAAGTTGGTGAAGAAAGGATTTATTTCATCTTTCAACTCTCAGGTCACCCTCATCCCTGATACAAGTCAGGCAGATATTACAAGCCGGAGCTGACGCAGAAGCCAGTAAGGAATGCTGCTTATTGCCTTATTTCTTTGGCCTGCTCAGTTTGCATTGACATCCAGGACCACCTTCCCAGCCTATCCTTATCAGCCATTAGTCAAGAAAATGGACTACAGACTTGCCTCCAGGCTATCTGATGGAGACATTTTCTCAACTGAGCTTCCTCTGCACAGATGACGCCAGGTTTGGTCAAGATGACATAAAACTAACGTGATATTCACAGTGATCTTCCATGTTATGGAATGAGATGGTTTAATTGTCAATAGCCATCATGTACAAGATCCTATAAACTACCTGAAAGCTCAGTGAAAATCACAGCAGCTTCTATTCCTGAACACTGATTACAGCGTGCCATTGAAACAATGAGAAAAGAATCCAGGTGCTCATAGGTCAAGATTTGGTATGCTTCCCATCATAGAACGAGGTAGTGTCAATAATTTTTTTATGTAAATGTCAGATAATATTTTTGGGTTGTGGTCCATATGATCTTTGCATACGTCCTGGAGTCTTGTCCTGAAGCATGAACAGAGGCATAGGCAACATAAGCAAATGAGGGTGGCAACTACCACCATAGTTAGAGCAAGCCAACAGTAGTCTTCATTATTAAAAACTGCTGCTTAATTATTATCAAATCTTTATCAACCTGAGTATTAAAAATTCCACTGACAATGAAACTTTAAAGAAATGCATCAATCTTTATTCATATTCAGAAGAAAAATGTGTTACATAGTTAGAAAAACAAATGTTTCAAGAGTTACAAAATTGTAAAAGTGAATAATGCTGTCCTATGTACATAGATATAATGTACATGTGTATGCTGTGGGTTTTTTTTAAATAGGAAGTATCCAATCAACTATAACCCAGCTAAATGGCAGAACGTCATCGTTTTCAAAATCGAGGAAATGGATTTTTTAAGGAAATTTTTTGAAAAGTCAAAAGATTTTAAGTTATTTAGATGAAATATTTAATAAGTTCCAAGCAGAGCTTCAAAGTATCCCTTGCATTATTCAGTAAAAAGCTCAAATTAGTATCTAAATAATCTATAATTTCCACTCAACTCTTTGGGGGATAAAACAACTAAAGTGTAAACACTTCCACACATTCTTTAACTAATTAGAAGATATACCACAGATCTCCAACTGAGAGAATAGGAGACAACTTTGTTGCTGTTTTTCAAGTGACATCTGGAATATTTTCACAGCTCTCTGTTCATGTGGCTCCATGCAAATGCCCTGCATTTTTAGGGAGTCCTTGAAAACCAGTGAAAATGGTTCTCAGAGGCAAGTGCTTAATAAAGTTCAGAAGCTTGAGAATCTCCATGAAGCAGGGTTAGAGAACTAAGAAAGCTGAAAGTCTGTTGTCTGTGAGTCTAGAATAGAACAGTTTTAAAATGTACACACAAATCACAGTTTCTCTGAAAAAATTCTGGTAGTGGATTAAAAGTAATCAACTCAACTGATCATGGTGATAAATGCCTGCAACCCCAGGCATGAAAGGGGAAACAGGAAGACTCCACACTTATAGTCAGCCTGTGATACACGCCACCAAGCAAGTCAGGGTTACATAGCAAGATCTGTCTCAAAACCATAAAAAAGCTATGGCTTTAATTATAGTTATGCATCTTATACTTGAATATACCTTATTTGTTTCGAATAAAATGGTCTTCAGAAGTAATACACATCTACCTATTCCAAGAACATGTATCATCCTAAATCTCATTTTCAGTAAAAATATAGTACAGCATTTGAATATTCATAAAGTTCCAATTTATTAGAGAACTAATTGATCCCTCAATCCTCCATCCTTTTATTTTACAAAGACTTGTCAGGAGGAAGATAAAGTTGTAGGCTAAATGGATTCTGTACATATTAGGATCTCTATTCCATCTTCACAGAAGTCTAGACACTGAGAGCCTCCTTGTATTAAGACAATAGAAATTCTGTCTTCTTAGAAAATAAAATATGCTCAATAAGTACAATGACGTAGAATATAGAGGGTTCCAGTTAGGGAATGAGAACAAAATTGGTCACTAGCCTATAAATCATGTTAGACTTAGGATTTGTTAAGCGCATTCTTATCGGTGCCAATGTCTCTTTGACTCTGACATCTGAGAAAGCAATAGTGGGTCTTAAGTATAAACCAGAAAATTTTTAATACAGGCAATATTACCATTGTCCATTATCCTTGTTACTGGAAGATGAGCTTAGTAATTAAAGCAGCCTGTTTTTCTAATAATGAAAATGTAATAATTCCATGTAGATTTTACCCAGCAAATAAATCATTTTGTTTTACAACATACAAAAACCTTCATATGGCTGCTTTTTATAATCTTTCTTTATGCAATATTCAGCAATACTGCCAATCACCAGTTGTTTGCTTGGAAGTGACATAAATACATGTAAAAGGTCCTGGGAGTCAGAGTTTATAGAAGAAATCACAAAAAGATGATACAGTAGGATAAAATAAATCTTAAATCTGTGTCTGAATCTATGATCAATTTTAAAGTTCACTGGTAAAAAATCCGGCTTTCAATGAATACTATGAATTACTTGCATATGATTATCATGTAGCTCATTGCCCAGATCCCAGATATACCCTTCTGAGATACATACTAGGACATACGTAGTGACAAACTATGGAAGTGGCTTAAGTGAACTGAAAGGAGGCTGGTAGTATGGCTCACCAAGTAAAGGCCTTTGCCTATAAGCCTGATTGAACCAGGGTTCAATACTCAGTGCCTACAAGGTGGAAGAGACTGAACAGATTCCCTGAATTGTTCTTTGACTTATACATACACACCATGTATACATATACATCACACACCAAGCACATACATACCAAATGAGGGAAATGTGAAAATGAGTTAACAAAAGAAAATTAATCTGATAATAAAGTCACATCCTTCAGCGGATTACTATTTGTAATATTTTTAATGTTTGGATTACAAGTTAAAATGAAGAAAATTAGTAGTATTCATGCAATTTTAACAATATTAATCCCTTTATCATAGTCTAAATGTACAGGGTAGTAGAAAGCTACTTAACATACACACACACATAAACACACAC
Source organism: Grammomys surdaster (assembly GCF_004785775.1). Taxonomy (NCBI): domain Eukaryota; kingdom Metazoa; phylum Chordata; class Mammalia; order Rodentia; family Muridae; genus Grammomys; species Grammomys surdaster. The sequence goes on along the minus strand of NW_021604633.1, from coordinate 11,153,297 downwards.
ACACACATGCACAAAAATTTCAAAACTGTTAAAAGAAAAAAATAGTGTCTTATTTTGGTCAGGATGGTAGCATTATCAAAGACATTCTAGTAGAAATAATCAGGTCTCATGATAAATATGGCTAGAAGTGATAGATATTCACAGAAAGAAAAATAAGGCAATTAAACAATGAGAAACGTACACAATACCCTGAGCATGACTGATCTCATCAGACTTTGGAAGCTAAGCAGGGTTGAGCTTCAAAAGCACTTGACTGGGAGAAAAAGACACATAATTTTCAAAAGTAGATATACAAATGGTCAATAATCATATGAAAAGATTTTCACATCAAGTATTCACTAAGAAAATACAAGCCACAACCAATATGAGATACCAGTTCCTATATATAGCTATTGTTAGTATTTAAAATCCCCAAAGCAGAGACAGAAAAAGCTTCTGTTAACATAGACATTGCAACCATTTTTGCCTTGATGAATAATAAAGGAAAATGGGCAGCACTCAGAAAGACGTGAGAGCCACTGGATAACTTAAAAGCAGTGGGAATCCTTTTGGATATAGAGCTCAAGTATTTGAAAGCAGAATCTCCAAGACACATTTAATGTTCTGGGTAAGTGTGTCTTCCCAGAGTGTGCTGGAATCACAATAGCCACTGCAAAAGCAAGAAAGCACCATCTAGGAAACATAGCCACATGAGCCCAAAGCAGAAGCAATAAAGGAGAAGAAGTGATTTCAGGGGTAAAGAAGGTGCCACAGAGTTAGAAGTCACCTGACCCAGACCTTACAGACCTACTAGAATGCTAAAAACAACACTGAACAGACAAAGCCAAATGCAGGATAGAGAATAAAAAGTTTGACATTCCCTGAAGCATATAAAATTGTAGTGTTACTTAAAGAAAAACATGAGTATTTTTATAAAATTAAACCTGCATTTTATATACATCTTAGCAATCACACTTGCATTTATTCTCGTTAAATGAAAACTGGTCAAATAAAATATGGTCTGGGTAGGAGAAGATGGGCCTAATCCTCAAGACAGACTTGAGGCCCCAGGGAAGGGTGAGGTCTAGGGAGGGACCCTCAGAGGCAAGGGGGAGGAGTGGGATGAGGAACCATGGGGGCAGGACCAGAAGGGAGTTAACAGCTGGAATGTCAATAAATAAAATAATTTTAAAAATATGTAAAAAATATTCATAAATCTGTATTTATACCAGCAATATTTATAATAATCAAAATCTTACATATGTATGCACATGAGTGAACACATGCTCATAAATGTATGTATGTGCTAACGTGTGCACACACATGCTTGTACTTGTAGAGACCAGAGGGAAACCTTATTTTGATCCTCAGGAGACACAACTTTTTCTTTTCCTTTTTCTCCCTCCTTCCCTTTTGGTTTTGGTTCCTGTGATAAAACACTGTCCAAAACCAACTTGAGAACAAAAGGGTGTGTATCAGATTACTTATTACAGACCATTGTTTAGGGAGGCTAGGGCAGGAACTTAAGGCAGGAACCTGGAGGCAGCAACTGAAACGGAGACCATGTGGCAACCCTGATCAGTGGCCTCTTCAGCTTGTTTTGTTATGCAACACTGACTACTGGCTCAGGTGTGACACTACCCACAGTGACCTGGACCCTACCAGGTCAAAATTCAACCAAGAAAATGCCCCACAGGCCAACCAAAGGGAGGCAACTGAAGCTTGGACTTTCTGAGTGACTCTGGTTTCTGTCAACTCAATAAAGCTAACAAGGACAATCACCAAAACCTTAAACAAACAAACAAACAAACAAGTTCATGCTATTTAGCATTGAACTTAAAGAACCTCTGGCATTTCCTGGGAGCTGGTTACAACAATGGGATGGTCTAGGGCAATAAGCATTCAATAGTGGGATAGCCCTAAGCAATAAACCTGGCACAAACTTCCCGGTTTGCTGTCTTTATAACCTGCCCCCAAAATTAAAGTTTCAGAGCTTGATCAGAACCCCAGACTTGCTCTCATTTCTTGTGTTTCTTGTCCCTTCATTCTTTCGTCCCCTTCCCTAAGGTCTCGTCGAATCCCCGAGGGCCGGAGCAAGCATTCTTTAAAAGAACAACTACAGATATATACACAGCGTGCACTGAGATCAGAGGCACTAAGTTAAAGAAAAGAAATAAGATGCAACTTGTTACATTTTATCTGCTGCCTCTGAAATAACCAGTGTGGAACAGCTAAATTAGAGCAGCAGAAAAGATATCCCTAGTTGTCTGATGTTAGAATTAGAAAATGCAACAAAGTGCACAGGAGGACTGAATGTTTGTTTGTACCTGTGTTTAACCGATACGTTTATTAAAATAAATGGAATGGATGCCACAGACAGATTACTACATGCAAGTTATGAAATGAACGGGTCAATGCAAACTATGGTAAAAGGGATCACTCACCTTTTAAGAAAGCATATTTCTGATCAAATCTTTACAATAAACAGAATCATAATTCTGAAAAAAGTTATAATTACAGTTCTAGAGGTCAGTCAGTCAGTAAAGGATATATATATTCACTTGGACAGTCATATATATATATATATATATATATATATATATCCTTGATATATCAAGAAAAAGGATATATGAAAATATATTTTATCAAAAAATATTCAAACAAAAAATTACTTAAAAACCTGTAGCAATTAATTATTAAAAAAGATACACTAAACCCAAACATTCCCATTAAGTTTCTCCTCACAAACCAAAGATCATTCTTTATGAAAAGAAGTAAAGGGAGCTACATATCAATAACAGACAAATACTACTTTCAATTTTGCCATGGTGTGTACAATGTCAAATGGATCGCTGCTTCTCTCTAAGCACTTCCTGACCCTTTTATAACAATGGTACATCATTCAAGCCTTGGAACTTAACTACGTAAATTCTCTTGTGTCTCTCTGTCCACACGTTTCTACCAGTGATCTAAGTATAATCAAAACCAATGACATATAATAAACTACAAATAATAGAGAAGACAGTGAAGGTTTTCTAGTAGTTTCATAGAAGCAGAATGGAGAACAAAGACGTGTTTGGCTAGAACTTGATTAGGACAGTGACTGTCTTAATAAGGAGCTGTGAGGTCTTATCTTGGCCTGTCCTGTCGTATCTGAGGGAAAACACATTCAAAACAGAGCTTGTTCCTAGCCAAGCAGGATGCATACTCAGACAGCGACAGATGGATGGGGCATGCAGAGAGGGTAGAACAGTACTTCTCTGTGATCTGTCTGGTGGCATCTGGGGTGGGTAAAACGGGTTCCGAGTGACTCCAAAACCATATGAAGTACAGTTGTTAGGAGAACTTCTGAGGATTCATAATTATGTCTGTAACACTTTAGAATTTAAAATAAAGTAATTGGTAGAATATGAAGACCAAAGAAAAATATTTATGCATATTACATATGCATTTTTACACAGAAATTCTTTCATGAATTACAGGGAAAACATGGGATAAACCATTTTGTTTCAGTTTCAAGAAACAAATATAGCATATATATGATGTTATAAAAAATTCTAACCCCCTAAATAAAATCATTTTCTTTTAAAATTATATTTTATTTGTGTGTGTGTGTGTGTGTGTGTGTGTGTGTGTGTGTGTGTAGGTATATACAGATGCAGTTGCCCATGAAGGTTCAGGGGGAGTTAGATTCCCCTAGAGTTACAGGAAGCTGTGAGCCTCCCGATATGGGTGTGTGGAAATGAACCTGAGTTTTCTGCAAGACCAAAAAGTATCCTTAACCTCTGACTCACTAGAGCACCCACTAAAATCTTTTCCCTTGATATTTCTCTTACTTTAAAATTTCTTTTCTTTTCAGCATATTGTACATGTAGTTAAGGATGGAATATCAATGACTTACTGTTATATCATTACACCTACTACTGGCTCCCAATTAGTCTGTGAACATAGAAAAGAATGGGCCTTGGTGTAGCATTTAACATCCAAGTTATGGAATTCTGTAGATCTTTAAAACATGCTTACTCCCCAAATGACCTTAAAATATAATAATGTCTGTAAAGAATATCATTCAAAAACTGTTGACAGGATATTAGAAAGCACAGATATAGGGTCATAGAGTCACTATCATTCACTACCTGTAGCCCAAATTATCTGGTTAGAACATGTACACTCAAAAGCACACTCTCTTTAGAAATATGGGAACACTTTCCTTAATTAAACAAACCAGCAGGCACTTGGGTAATAGCTCAGTCAGTAAAGCGCTTATTCCACAGGTATGAGGACCTAGGTTCAATCTCCAGGACCCATATAAAAAGTTAGATGTACGGGCAGTGGTGGCACACGCCTTTAATCCCAGCACTTGGGAGGCAGAGGCAGGTCTACAGAGTGAGTTCCAGGACAGCCAGGACTACACAGAGAAACCCTGTGTCGAAAAATCAAGAAAAATAAGAAAGCTAGATGTAGTGGTACAGAGACAGATGTATTTCTGTAGCTCCCTGGACTCCCAGTGTAGCTCATTTAGTGGGTCTCAGGCTTATGAGAGGTCCGGTCTCAGAGAAACAAAGTACACAGTATATGATGTCCAATAGCAAAGACTGACCTTTGACCTCCACAGAAACATACATACATATGTATAAGAGTATAAATCATTAAATTAATTCCACAGATTCTTATATATATATATATGTGTGTGTGTGTGTGTGTGTGTGTGTGTGATACTGTTATTCTAAGAAATAAAATCATGAAAATATTAAATTCTGAATGTTAGAAAAATAACATAAAAAATATCAACTGCTTTAAAATTTTCAGTTAACAGCAAACAACTTACAGATTTTGAAACCTCACCATATGAAATTCATATACACACACACAAACTGTTTAGTTAAACCTAATGGCAAACAGAACTGGTGTAACTTTGATTATAATCAATATTTATTTTTCAATCTGTAAACCTAATGTTTAGTTGCTATAGAGGAGGGGAAACTTCATCCCTGAATAAATAAAACACAAATAAAATAAAAACATACCTAACCCATATTCTACATTTGTTTAAAAAATTTGGTTAAGACCTGCTAAAGTAAGTTTCTTAAGATTTTTTTATGCTTTAGGCAACTAATTGGTGTTACATAAAATTATTATAGCAACTGGGTTACTATTTGTCCTAGATAAGCTAAACATAATAAATATGCTTAAAATGCATTTTATTAGAAAGGTTTGTGAGTTACAAAAAGTTCATTTCACAGGAGAGGTCAAGGAAGCTAGTAAATCACCAGAGTCGAAGTTCTATTTAAGAGAAAATGATTTAAAAAGTCACAATATATATTTTCACACCATTCCTGTATAATATCAATGAATTGAGAGCAAAGCTATTTTGTAACAATGTTTTAAAAACTGAAGCATTTCTTAAATCCAAAGCAAAACGACAAATCTCTTTGCTAACTGATCAAGTCACCTAAGAACCCTTAGGACATTTGGCAATAACGCATCTTAGAGGGATTCACAACAAACTACTAATTTTAACAAAAGGAAATCAGAGCCAAGGAATTGCATTTATATTTTTTCAAAGGCAAGTTGATTAATAAAAACATAGCAGGCACAGTTCCTTAATCCCTAATTCAGGGTTTTACTTAACCACAGTCATTTTTAATGAAACACTTAGGACTCACTGAAAGTATGTGACCTGTGCCAAGTTTGTCTTTATTCCCTTCTGTATTTCTGTGTGTGTGTGTGTGTATGTGTGTGTGTATGTGTGTGTGTGTCTGTGTGAGACTGTCTGTCTGTCTGTCTGTGTCTGTGTGAGAGGCACTCTCCTCTCTCTCCACACTGTCCCTACTTCAAGTTAAAGAAACCCTGAGCAGAACATTTAGTGCTGAACATAAACGTCTATACTATGCCAGTGACTTGGAGCTGGCTGAGATGGCCAAAGTTGCCTTGGGATTTAAGCCACTTTCTGAGCACATCAGAAGAAAGTCTTTCTGGTAGGGTTTCTATATTTCAATTAGCATAAAATTAGAAAACATATGGGCTTAGGCATCCAATAAAGAAAGTCATATGTTATCCCATGCTGTAGGTTCATTGCAGCTTGCCATTGAGGAGTCAGGGGCTCTCTACCATTTTTACTGTTTTCTATGTTTTATTTCTAATTAACATCACAGTGGGTTTATGAAGCTCAATCCAATGTTTCAATACACACAAATATTGTGTAATGAACAAGTTGGGGTAATTATTATGTCCATCATTACTTCAAACATTTTTGTAACAAAATCTTCTATGCCTCTATTTCATTTTGAAAATAACAAATTACTAACTGTCGTCACCTTTCACTATTCCATACAAACAGGATAACAGAAATTACTCCAACTTTGTAACTGTAGCTTTGTACCCATTGGCTAATTTTTTACATTCACTGTTCTTGTACTTCTTCTTGTTCTACTTCTTCTTGATCCTCCTCCTCCTCCTTTTCAACCTCCACCTCCTCCTCCTCCTCCACCTCCTCCTCCTCCTCCTCCTCTTCCTCTTCCTCCTCCTCTTTCCTTTTTTTTTCCTTTCTTCTCTTTTGCTTCTTCTCTACTCAGTTACTCTGTCTTCTCTCTGTCTCTATTTCTGTCTCTGTCTCTCTCTGTCTCTCTCTCTCTCTGTCTCTCTCTCTCCCTCTCTGTATCTCTGTCTCTGTCTCTTTCTCTGTCTCTCTGTCTCTGTATCTCTGTCTCTGTCTCTACCTCTGTCTCTCTGTCTCTATCTCTGTCTCTCTCTCATATACACACATACACACACACACACACACACACACACACACACGTCAGGCTCTGGTACCTATTAGTTTATTCTCTACTACTATTATCTCCACTTTTTAGAACTTACATTTTCATGTCTCTCTGCATCTGATTTCTTTTATTTAGCATCTTCTACATTCCTCTTAGCTATCCTCAATGAGATTCCAGTCTGTTTATAACTAAATAGCATTACACTGTACATATATACCATATGTTCTTCATCCTCTTATGCAGACATCAACACTAGGTTGATTACACATAGACTAAAGTTAACAGCACTACAATAAGCCTAGAAAGTACAGGCATTTCTCCCACATAAACAGCCAGTGATAGGTTTGCTAAGTCAGAGGAAGTTTCTGTTTTTAACTCTTCAAGGAAATTCCAAGCCATTTAACAGAGCCTAATAGTTTACATTCCAACCAAGAGGATACATTGGCGCTCCCTTTCCTCCGAGTTCTCACCAGTGCTTCTTTTTTAAAATTTTTTATTGGATATTTTATTTACATTTCAGATGTAGTCCCCTTTCCCCATTTCCCTCCCACCCAGGGATCCCCTATCCTATCCCCCCTCCTCCTGCTTCCATGATGATGTGCCCACACCCACCTCATCACCCACAATTTCCCCCACACTGGGGCATCCAGCCTTCACTGGACCAAGGACTTCCTCACCCACCTATGCCCAACAAGGCCATCCTCACCTACATATAGAGCTGGGGCCATGGGTCCCTCCCTATGTGCTCCCAGGCTGGTGGTTTAGACTCTGGGAACTCTGGTTGGTTGGTATTTTTGCTCTCCCCATGCCACAAACCCCTTCAGCTCCTTCAGTCTTCTCTCTCACTCTTCCATTGGGAACCCCATGATCAGTTCAATGGTTAGCTGTAAGCATCCACCTCTGTATATGTCAGGCTCGTTGCCAGTGCTTTTTATCTTTCATCCTTTTGATAAGTCATTCCTATTGGAGTGAGATATTATTTCATAGGAGTTTTTATTTGCTTTCCCCTGATATTAGGGATTATAATGATTTTAACATGACTCTGGAATATGCATCTCCAAAATTTTATGGATTTTTCAACAATTTCAGCTTCATTGTGATATTAGTTTTTATTAATGATGTAGAAAGAATGAAGGCTTTTCTCTATTTACCTCATGAAGAGAATGACTCCCCATAGATGTAAGAGTAAAATCAAATCTCAGAAGCCTCTGAGGTAAAGCTCTGTGTATGCTCATGGCCAAAGTTCAGTCATAACACAACCAGCTACGAGGGAAATGAAGTTATTCTCAGTGCAGCCAGGTCAAAGCTGGGGCAAAAGAACAGCACACTGAGGATACTAGGAAACAGTCTTAAGGATTTAAGAATCTTGGGCAATTGTCAGGACTAGCATTACTCTGGTATAGATTTATCATGAATATTCAGGATGACTCCAACATAGCTAAATACATTGTAACCAATTAGATATTCAACTACCACCAGTGAGCTTTAAGCTTATTCTACATGTCTATATACTTCCATTTTGAAGAAGTAGAAGACTCTATTTCCAATGCTCATAGACATTGCCAGCACTAATTCTAACTTAATGAATAAAATGCATTTTTATAACCCTAAAATGTTCAATATTAGCTCACGTTAGATTTTAGTTCACTAGTACACAGGACTTCCCACTGCAGAGCATGTTTTTTCTCTCCACTTCAAATGAGCCAGTCTTAGCTCAGGTTTATTTGTTCTATACTGCACACAGAGTGAAACCCAGTATTAGCCTCTGTCATTGTTCCCTGTGATGTTGTAACATCAACATGTATATGGTCACTTTCTAAATGAACAGGCTTGGTTACCTTCCAGCTCTCATACATACTTCTAGGCAGTTGTCTAAACTTCCCAAGGCAGAGTTTTCTGTCACCTAAGCAGGAATGTGGATTCAATACTGTCTGAAGCTCTATCTTTGGCAGTACTATGTGTGCAAATCATATGCAGAGCCTCAGTTGCTATGTAATGACGTTCTGCCTTTCCCATCTCTGGATGCAATTTCTTCTCTACTTAGATTAGGAGCTGTCACCTTATACATGAACTCAGATTAGCTGTTCCAAACAGATATTAGGTTATCTCTCCAGTAGGGCGGGGCCTTACTATTTTAACATCCACTAATGATACTGTTGCCTAAAGCATCTGATTAAACTATACCTTCTTCAAATAAGGTATATAAATCCATAGAGATTTTTAAGGTACATATGTTTCTTTTTTAACATAATAGTAAGTCATACCAGAAGGAAAAAAAATTTTAATCTGTGCAGCAAAATCTTATAAAAACCATATTAGGTAGACCCAAAGTTCTTTCTTACAACTACCAGTATAAAAATGTGCACTATTGTGTAATTTAATGAATACCAACAGTTGATTGTGATAAAATCAAATTAATTTTCCCAAATACAACAATATCTACTGCTTATTTGTTAAAGTTGTTTTAACATTAACATTAATAAAACAAAGGTAAACATATCCAGAGAGATGCCTCCAACCTGTTAGCAATCATTTTTTTCTGCAACGTTCTGAAAATACAGTGTTGTAATTTGTATATACTTCTGAGGCTCCTTGTCCTAACTTAAACCATTTTTACTTGTAAGCATCTCATCATCACATGGCAAAAATGGTGCCAGTAACAATAAAAAGGCAAATTTAATGTTTCTGCACTCCAGGCATCTGGATGTACAGGTCTTCCATCTTGGATGGCCCTTTACTAAGTCTCGTTTCAAAGTCAACTGATATTTATGACAATAATATCAAGTACCTCGGGAAAAACGCTTGGAATTACTATGTTATGTGTTGTTATTGAAATTTCAGACAAAAATAAACCTTTCAGGTGAGAAATTTTATAGACAATCCACTTGTGGTTAGTGTCTGTAGGGATAATCTCTAGTGTGCTCTCTGGAAGCATCACCTGTTAATAAAGTCTGGTGGCCAGTTAGCTGAAGCAAGATTAAAAGGTGGGACACCTGGCACAGAGAGGGTGGGGTGGCGGACTCTGGTGTGAGCAGATTTTCCTGCCCTGACTTGGAGGAAGTCTGAAATATGAAACTGAGGGGAGATAACTAACCACGTGGCAGACAAAGAATAATATGAACGAGTTAAATGAATTATAAGCTAGTGGTAACAAGCCTAGCTTAAGTCCTAGGCATTCTTGAATAAATAATAAGTCTCTGAGTTGGTATTCAGTGTGGAGATTTGAGTACGCTTGGCACTATTAGGAGGTGTGGCCTTTTTGGAGTGGGTGTGGCCTTGGAGGAAATCTGTCACCATGGGGATGGGCTTTGTGTTTACTCCTAGCTCCCTGGAACACTGTAGTCTGCTCCGGGGCTCCTTTCAATGAAGATATAGAACTCTTGGCTCCTACAGCACCATGTCTGCCTGGATGCTGTCATGCTCCTGCTTTGATGATAATGGACTGGATCTTTGAGCGTGTAAGCCAGCAACACTTAAATGTTGTCCTGTATAAGAGGTGCCTTGGTCATAGTGTTTCTTCACAGCAATGGAAAGCCTAAGACATTCAGGAGCTGGGCCATGGACGGAAAAATCAGAGGTTACAGGTGCCACAGCTAGGGGACATTAGCAGAAGCAGCAATATAGTAATGGCCTGTGTCTACTGAAGCAAGGGGTGACGGAGAGGCCATAAGAGAAAACACGTGGGTTTTAATCTAAGTATTCCACATCCATGAACTGATTATCTGATATTTTATAGAAGTAAAATACACATGAGCTTGATAACAAACATACACATATACACACACATACACAAACCTACACACACACACACACACACGCAAACCACAAACACTCCTTAATGTTCACTGACACATCAATAAGCCATAAGATAGTTTATAACTATATTTAAGTTGAATTTAGATATACTAACATGGAAAATCCTCAAGAATGAAAAAAATCCATATGTGCCCACAAATACATAAATTAATTCAATCTAATAATGGAGATAAATATATCAAGAATGATGTTCACAGAATATTAGCAGAAATATTGTTTGTAGAGTCTTATGAACTGAATACTTGTTTTTCTCTCCCAAAATTCATGTGTGAAAACTATGCTTTAGAATTTACTTAACATCATGCAAGTTTCCTATTTAGTATTTTGTATTTGGTATTTTAGTATCTTGTATTTAGTATTTTAGTATTTACTATTTAGTATTTTGTGCCATACAAGTGCCATACAATCCGTGGATGGACAGTTCACAGAGATTTTCTCTTCTGTAGAAGAACTCCAGGAGCCAGGCCCCTTCAGTAACCCAATGTGTTCCACCCTGATCTGTTTGTATCTTAACCTATGGGAGTTTGCTAGGATATCCTGCACCAAGACAGAGGAGGAAGACTTAAAGATCATTAGTTGATGGATTAGTTTTCAACAAAAATAAATTTTAAAAATAAAGCCTACTCCAATGAGACTGACAGTGGACTATGAAACAACATCGGCTTAAAGGACAACAAAATTTATGCTTAATAAGGTCTTTGTTGGTTGTCTAACTATAAGAGTAAGAACTGGATTAGGACCCACATTTCCCAAATACATTAAGTAGTACAGAATTTACAGACTTCAGTGAACAGAAGTGTATGAGAAACCCATCACCAAGAGAGGAGGTGCATACACCAGCAGTAGTTACATACATCAGAAATTGGCAGAAAGACCCTATCTGACAAGACAGATATGAAAGATCTGTAATGTAACTATTTTAGTATAGACTTTTCACAATGCATGTAAATGAAGGTAAAATATTTACATTAAAGAAATCTCTGGTCTGATTTTTGATTTTGAAAATTCCTAATTTTCTGAAATCTTTGGGGTTATCATTTCAAGAGAGTATTATCAGTCAATAAAGAATCTTACACATTTTAAAGGCAAAATATCAGGTAATTCCATTTTCAACTATCACATTGCAATTTATAGACTGTAGATGTAATGTTTTTCTTTCATCCAGTGTTAAGTACCATTACACACACATGCCTTGGCATTTACTTTCTCTTCCAGTTGCATGTATTAATTAGTCACAGTACCAGGAGTGGGTGGGTGGGTGGGGGAGCACTCTCATAGAAGCAGGGGGAGGGAGGATGGGATAGAGGGTTTCTGGAGGGGAAATGTAAATAAATAAAATATCCAAGAAAAAAAAAGAAAAAAATAGCCACAGTATAATGGAAACATATCTAGGTAAATGTCTAAGGGATTTTCTCAAACTTACAACTCATAATATTTCCCAATTATGGCCCAACAAATACATTAATAGTTTTCTGTTTAGATAGAAAGATGCTTTCTTAGCATTTCAAGAATTCATATTAGCATAAATACTCAACAGAGAAACTAGAAATGGGATATTTTCCTGAATCCCTTTCAAGCCTAAATTCTGCTGATCAGTTTTAAGAATGTATTCTTGTTATTTCCTTTTTTTCCCTTTGTTTTGTTAACCTTAAAAGAACTAGAGCAATTCACTCAGCAAACAGTGCATATCAATAAGTGTTCAGCACAGAGATACAATGAAGTACATAAAAACACTAAACAATGTTCCACATAAAGAGAAATGGCTGATGTGACAGATATACAGCTGAGTTTAAGAAAGAATACATAGGAATGAAATTTCTTAACGAAGGGAGACTGAAATGGATACTTTGACTCTATGAGACGATGGAAAGGAAACCATCTTTACAGAGCCTAGAGCAGGAACAGCAGACAGGAGCCTGTAACTTTACAGTCAAGGCAGATGGGTATAAATATGGAGCCACCATTCTCACTTAGAAAGTTCCACACCCTGAATGATCCTTCCAGGCTGCAATGTGAACTGGTCTGTGGCATTAGATAAATGAGAGGGTGACCACATGCTAGGATGACATGTTTAACGTTGGATGATCATCACTTCACAACATGAAGTAGCATGAATAAGAGTCTGGAATGAATAAAGGTGTTACTTCGTACAAGTTAATATTCAGAACAAATAGCACAATTTTTGAAAGAAGTGACAAGATAATTTGGTTGCTACAGTAAATGTCATAAATTAGAAATGTCTTATTGATAATTTTTAAAACTGTACTACTGATTTAAATAGTTACATTATTATTTAAATATACATTCAGAAAAGTTCATTATACAGTATTGTCACTTTCAATATTAAAGGCTTAGATTTCTTTTTTTTTCCAAAGAGGAGGAGGTTTATTCAGGCAGAGGGCAAAGGTGGTGAGAGAAACTGGAGAAGATGGTGAGAGAGAGGAGAGAAGGGGAGGCTGGCCATGACCTCGTGGAGAGGGGACAGAGAAGCTAGAGACAAGAGAGTGAAGGCTTAGATTTCTAACTGGATTGAAAATTCAATCTTGATTGTATTCTATTTAATTCTATTTTCTCAGCAGAAAGAGTATAATAATCCCTCTTTAAGCCTAACACTCAGTGACTCTAAAGACCTAAACTAAGGGTAGGCACACAGTGGGCTGACAGTAAATTCTAACGTTATTCATCATCACATATCCAACTTTTCAAAAACAGCATGAACAGTTACTCTTCTGTGTATTTCTTAAGAAATGCCTTATTTGCAAAAATAATCTAAAATCTTAAATGGTGTTTGCCATTTCTCCAAACATATCGAATGGTATATGAATATATATTTAATTTTCTAGGTCTTCTGCAGATTTTTTCATAAAGTCTAAAACTATAAATTATAATATCAGCTTTTTAAATCATAACTAAAAATAATTTGAGGGGACATAATTTAAGCACAGACTGAATGAGTGACAAAGGGCCTGCATATCAACATTTTCCAATGTTGCAGCATGAATCAGCGTCTCCTGAGGCTGGTGGATAGAAACATGTTTCTAAAACTCTTACATAGATTTCAACATAGCTAGATTCTTCTGGATGATATTTGATATCAGAACCAGAACAAATCATGCCAAGGGTTTATGTCACTAGCAACAGACATGTCCACAGACCCTAAATGTAATCACAAGTGTAGAAACCTAAGAAATCATAGAACTAAATGAAGGACAGGAGGGTCACTGTATCATCATCCGTTCTCATTCAACATTCACTGAGAATGAAATAAGTGAGTAAGTTACAGGGAAAATAGCCAAGGAAATGCTTTGATCTAAGTTTAAGCACGAAAATTCTAGTTTAAAAAAAAAATCCTGGGCTAGAGAGATGGCTCAGCGGTTGAGAGCTGGGTGCTCTTCCAAAGGACCCAGGCTCAAATCCTAGCACCCACATGGCAGTTCACAACTGTCTGTAGCTCCTATTCCATGGAATCTGAAATGCTTACACAGATATATGAGGAGGCAGAACCCCAATATAATTAAAATTGAAACAAATCAATCCAGGTATAGTGGCACACACTCGTAATCTTAGCATCGGGTCCTCTGATCTGTTAGTAGAGCCTATTGGGCTAATTCCAGGCCAGTGAGAGAAACTATCAAACAAAAAAGGTGGATGACTGCAAGTATCCAAGATTGTTCTCTGGCTTCCACATGCATGTGCACTCAGATGTACTTGCATACTGTACGAACATTCATGAAAACACACACATACACATGTAACAGGGGAAATGCCTATGAAACATTCATAGCTTATACTGATTTCTACTAGGCTAGCAATACTATCTACAGAATTGTAGCTGCACGTTTCTCACTTGACTAGTTTGGAAACAACTCAGCAAATGAGCATCGAGTTGTTTAAGAATGAACTACTAGACACATATGCATGAAAAATCTGAATCAGCAACACAGCCAAAGGCACAGTCCTGCCCCAAATGAATATTTATGTTGCCAGTACCACACAGGTTGAATTAAACACAAATGTTACAATTTCATATTGATAGCCTGCCTGACAGCAATATCACAAGATTGAAATCCAACATGATACAAAAATAATCATCAAGAACATGTACTTAGGTAGTGCAAGGAAATAAAACAAAGACTAGCAGTAACCACAGAAGCATGGCTTTGCTGAATGCTGAAATGCAGTGCAGAATATATGTAGAACCTATAGTAAAAGCACACACAACATATCGTGGAGTACGCAGGCTTGGAAAGCCTTTATATGCACATAAGAGCCTATGAAAGTCTGCCATTTACATTTCTGTGTTCTAAAATGACTTAAGCAGCACTCACCTCAATCTAAAAGTATTCAATAAGGAGAGAATTTTACAGATGACAGTATATATTTTAACACCTCTCATAAGAGAGTTCTTTGGTTCAGCATAGTATATCAACTATGATTAAAATGAACAAAGGCAGGAAGTAGAGCGATGGCTCAGCACTTAGGATATGAAGCTGCCCTTGCAGAAGGCCGGGATTCAGTTCCCAGCACCCAGAAGGATGGTGGCTCACAATTATCTGTAATGACAGTTCCGAGGAACTGGATGTTCTCTTCTCGATACCAGAAGAACAAGAAATGTATGTGGTATACATACATGCATACATACATACACACATAGATATATACATGCACACATACACACACACACACACACACACACACACACACACATATATATATATATATATACAGGCATACACTCAGACACATCAAAGTACATAAATACACAAAAAACACAGCTACATTAGACTATATTTTCCAATACTAGGCTACAGTGAAAAAATACTCCCAAATAAATAAATGTCAAGCAATCTTGTAAACACAAAAGATAGACTTCTTGCTCCTATCCTGTGTGTGCACTTTCCCACGTGTCTGTTACAGTTGTTCCTCATATTACATGTGAATTTGTCAGGTCAAAACTACACTGAAAGCCTATCTTCAGTTGCTGATCCTAGTAGGAAACACCTCTGATTTGGAAACACTGTTTTCCATAACTGTGCAGAAAACCTTGAAGTTGAAACTGTGTGAAGGACTAGGAACAAAGGATTTATTTTCATCACTGCTTAGATCATTGTGTTACAAAATGAAACATAACCATAATTAAACAATAAGCATTTCTCAATCGATTCATCCTCTTTGGCTTCTCCAAAACAACTGGCAATGAAAAGCAACCTTCCCCAAACCCACAGGTCTCGTCATGTTATTCTTCCAGTTTAAACGTTCAAAGATTTCCCTTGTCTTTCAGAAATACCAAAGGTTGGACTGCGGTTAGTAGAATTAGTCCCAATCTATAATCTCATCTAGTAAAGATGAGATTTTCCCAACGTGCTCAAGTAAGTCGAACCTTTCCAACTTCTAAATCCTAGGCTCTGCTATGGAGCCCAACTTTTAGTATTAGTCATATAAAAAGCAAATAATTTAAAATACTGTTAAAACTACCTTTATCAATTATTACTTATTTACTTATAGAAGAAAACAATTTAGTATCTTCAAAAAAATCTGACAGTGCTTGGAATATAGCTACAGTTCTTCAAGAATATCATTTCATACTCAGAATCTTCAGTATCCCTTCATCCTTCCTAGATAATTTTCACGGAAAATAGAGGTGAAGACTGTTTCTCTTCCGAACCCCTTTGTGGTGTGTTCCCTAAACTGAACGTGGATTCGGTGTAATATAGTAAAGCCAAGGAAAATGTAAAGAACACAAAAATGCTATGATTTTTAAGGAACTAACTTAGATGTAACTGGGGAGACATTCTTGAAATACCATGAAAAGTAACAGTCACTTAGTTTTAAGTAAAGCAAATTATTTCAGTAATTTAGATGAGCCACATCCCATTTATGGATAAAAGCCTTTAAATTTAGGGAAACAATAATCCCTCAAAGTACATATCAAAAAATTGTAGAACACTCTACATGACACAGTAGAAGAAAGGCACTTCTATAATCAGTGTGCTCCATAAACACTCTGTATTTAACAGAGCTTGTGATACACACATGTCCTCATCCAGTCTCCTATAAATTAATAAGTATAGGCTAACAGTTATACTGTATTTAAATTTATTGGACATATAAGCTTGGGAATATACAGAATAGACATTCAATATACATACCATAATAAAGAAAGAAGCTGTGAGCTGATGAAGGAAAATATAAAAAAATTACAACACCATTTAGCCGAGTCCTGTGGGTGCCTGTCCCTTTAAAATAGTCAGTTTGCTTTTTTTTTCTTACATAGGTTTCTTCCCACCATCTCACTTCAAGACTCCTATCTCTTCTAACATCTTCTTCCCATTCCCATGGCAGTCAGAAAGTGGACAAAGGAAGAGACCGGGGGTCCCTATGACCTTCAAAGCCACAATCTTAACAGCCCATCTTTCTCCACTAGGTAATGCTTCCTTGCAGGAGTGCCATAAGCTGTATACCAAGCATTTGGTATATGAGCCTTTGGTTTTACAAAACCAAAACCATTGCAAGTTCAAAACATAGATCAGAAGAGACCAAAGCTCATAAAGATATATTTCTAGCCAGAAAAATCTGAGTGCCAAGGAAAAGCATGTTTGCATTCATTCATGTATTATGTTTTATGTTACTGTACTGACTTCATGAGCAAAATTTTTCTAAGGCAAATGAAATGGGATTCAAGAGCATAAGGAACATGTGCCAGTATATGTCACAATCATACTTATGAGCTAATGAGGGCATCAGATGGTCAATAGTTTGACTGACCTTAGTGTTCTGAAACTTGAGAAACCTTTTGAAATTGTTGGTTAATTTAAAACACTTTTTTGGTTCTTGGGATTTTTATTATTCGGCATCTGTTTTCTAATACACCTGCAGAGCAAACCATTTTGGAGGGACGCCACTGGGGATGGGACATCTTAGAGAAGTGGGGAAAAAGGATGAAATAGAGACTTTTTCAACCTAAATAATAGTTTCTCTTATCACGCTGACAGGTTTTTGCAAGACCATTATCATCATGCTCTCTCCAAACCTCAGAGATAACTTATAAAAACAAACCACGAAACCTACTGTTCACAAGATTGTGGGCAGCATACTATTAGGTACCCTACACTAATCAAGGCCGTACACTGATGCCTTCAGGCAGACGCAATTAAGAGAAGCTGAAAAACGAAGGCCCTACTGGGGAAAGAACTGTTCCTTTCTAAGCTTTACCCACCAAGCCAAATTATGTGGGTAACAGAAACAGAGCAAGGCTCTAAGCACTGCTCCTCTTCAGCCAAGCATTTCCATACAGCTCCTACTTTCTAACCAGAGTTTATTTTTAAACTGACTCACTCTTCTACATGCCATGCCTTTCTCTTCCTCCTGGCCACTGTGCTGACCAGAGTACCCTCAGCAACAGCCCACTTGGCTTTTGGGATGTCATGGTCCGTGCTAATCCACCACTGAGATGAGCATTTCCCAGGACTGGGGAGGGTCTCAGCCTACTGAGTAAAATGATATCAACTCTCGTAAATTCACAGATTCCCTTTAATGCAGTTAGAAAAGGTATAAAAACCCTCAATCTAATTATCTTTAATGTCTCCCTTCCTGATCCTGGGGACTGGCTGTGAATGCACCAATCTAAGAAGCCTCTTTCCGTTTTATGACTTTTCAAGCTTTCTCTGACGGGTCTATTCCTCAATGCTCTACAGTCTTCACATTCAGACAGAAATTGACCGAATTCCCAGCTTTTAGCTGTGTCCTCAGAATTGATAAAATGACTGGATAAGACCTTCAATACTCACTTCACGAACTATTCTGAAATTTCAGTGAGTGTGCAGCTGAAAGCACCCGACACCCAGTAGTCAATAAACATTTATCTTCTCATATGCCCACAAGTACCTTTAACTAGGATGGGCACGTACAAGGAAAACAATTGTATAAGTGACATGAGTTAGCAGGAGACCTTAAGCTAAAACTAGAAAGGAATACTGTGGGCAGTAACATACACATCCAAGATAAACCCACAGTGCTTGCAATAATGTGTCCGAATAAAGTCAAAGCTATAGCATATCTGCAGAGACCTCAGATTTAAATTCTAAAATCAGAGAGCGAAGTCAGAGTCCAATACAAAAGAGCTATCTTCACAGGTCAAATAAGGACTGGTCCTAGCATTTGTTACGTTCTGATCACACAAATGCAATAATGTTTTCTGCTTTCCATTCTTCCTGAGTAGCCCATGCAGGAAAGTCAACTAGATCACTCTGAATAAAGCTACTGCTGTTCCATGAGACGGCCTTCTCATGGCCTGACGATGTATTACTATCATATACAAAACAAGCAAGTATCATTGGTTGGTTACTCAAATTACTAAAATCCTATCTTGTTTGATGAAACACACCAGGGACTGTGTTTACTTGACAATATTGTTGAGGATAAAATTTAAAATCTTAAAAATAAAAGAAACAAAAGCAACAAGAACAAGAACAAAAATTGACCTACATTTCAAGTCAAACAGAATAAGGTAAACATGCTAAACATGGCACACCTACAACATGAATGCACCATTATGAGTTTGAAAAATGCTCCAGGGCAAGAAGAACCTAGTTATGAAAACAAATCACCACCTGGGCATATGAGCTTCTGCAGGGAGGAGGTGTGAGCATGCTCACAGGAAGCTTTCCATTGGATGCACTATTTAATTTTTTTAATCTTTAAATGGAAGTACACACACAACATATAGCACTGTCTCCCAGGCAAAGGAAGCACAAAATAATAAAATAGTTACAACTCAGGAAAGAATATATCACGTTTCCATGCCAAGTTAATGACATACTCTGTTTGGCTGGAAAATTGGCAATCTGCAAATCTAGTTTTATATAACACAGTGACAACACCGAAACCCTAACAGCTATGAGTAACACACAACAAAACTTCAGAAGACTCTCAGCAATGTAAAGCCGAATCACCAGAATGATTCCAGCCACCCACAGAGAGCTCAACTGTTCTCAACAGTTGACCATTTTCCTCACCTCCAAATCTTTGAGATGATGCACCTACAACTCAGGTGAGTCCATGGAAACTAATTTATCTGGAAGGCCAAGGTCTTGCCCTAATCTCCACAGGAAGGTGGGATTCTAATTTAATTGCCAAATGGCTGACACCACTGGTTCAATCATACTCACACTAGCCAACCCTTTGTAACTTTTTAAATAGAGGTCTGGTCTCTTCCATCACAGTTCCTTCATTCTCTTTTTACAATGCTCAGTCACCTGCCTGCACAAGAACAGATCTCAGACCTTTATCCTCCTGAGAGGTAGTACCTCAATAATATATGGCTCACTGCTTTATCTGATGTCTGGTTTTATCTTTAATGTAGTGAGTGCCTTTGCTTCAATGAAAAAAATTGTCCAATGGTTCCTCAATTTCTAAAGTCTACATTGACATAATAGCATAAAATTTTCCAATGAAATGTAGAAGAATCCATAACTAGCTACAGATATTTATTTAGTGTGCTCTTCTAAAAAGTCTATAAAACATATACATATATGCTATTTAGTTGTCTAAGGACTTTGCCTTATAAGATCAGGGTCCCCTGATAAGGAAGAAAACATTAATATAAAATAAACTATTTATTTATTTTAATTACTAAAAAATCTCCACCTTCCATTTCAACATATTATTTACTAGAGATTGTTCACCATTTCAGTGATTACAATTCATGCTTCAATGTAACGAGAAATAGTTAACTGTCTTACCAAAGTTATTGTTAACGTCTCACCTCCTCATCTACAAAATATTTCAAAAAACCATTCTTCTCCATCAAGAGGAATATTTAATCAACATAATGACTACATGTAAAATGAAGAACTTGAAACACTCCAAACAGAATCTAAATTAAATTTTTATAACCTCATTCATATAAGGTCAAATGACTTATGAAGTTCTATAGCTATCTGACACATAGAAATGTGATCTTCAACCAAAAGTACAAAGTTGGTTTTGAAATTTTGTTTGGTTGTTTTCTATTTTTGTTTTGTTTGCCTAATTTGACATCTACACAGTATATAATTAAGGTGCAACAGCCCTATGCCTTCAGATTTGTGAAAAGTCAGTTCACACTTAAAATATCACAAGGCCTTTAGCAACGAGTGGGAAATGTATATATCTAAATGACTTATTGTGCCATTAATAAATTGGCATATTACCAACTCCCTAGAGCAACAATGCAGTCTTGCCAGAGAATGTTCACACAGTCTGTGGAGACAAAGCGTGCAGAAACCTGAAACAGGGGCTCCCATGCTCAGATAGCAAGAGCTGGCGTTGCTAAACTGTTCACCAGGATCTTTAACAATTTTGCCTGTAATTTCTTAATCAGTATTGTTTTCAAGTTGCAAGCAAAAGTCCAGGGATTCTCCACCTCCTTCCAGTCCTCTCCATCTCAGCTTCACCCTTCTGTGCTAGATCAGGTACCCAGTACAAAGCTGAATAGAAATGAAAACTGTGGGCATTCTTTTCTCATGTGTCAGTCCAAAGACAATATCTGAATATTGTCTTAGCATATACTAAGTGTGATCCACGACATATTTCTAGGATATAACTTTTCTAATAAAATCTAACCATGCTTTAGGTTTGCTAGGAATGTGTCATCATTGGATGTGAAATTGTGTCACATGTCTCTTCTCTAATTATTGAAATGATATCAACACTTATATTTAAAACGGATGTATGTTAAATTACTAATTGTACGTTTACTTAATAAGCTGTCTAAATTCCGGAAATAAACAAATTTGTAAAAATTCGATCGATTGTGGGATCTACATATGGTATAATCAGCATTCTCTTGATAGTTTAAATACTTTCAGGAGTATACTATGAATTAAGTGAAGAAATACAGTATGATAAATAAAACAAAGACACATCAATTTAGGGCACTCTCTAAATTCTGTGTTTGTGGTCTTACACAGCAATCCATCAATAAATAGCTACCAAGGGCCTAGCATGCCAGGAACATTCTGAGTACTACAGACAGAGCAGGGAACCAGAGAACAACACCACGAAACAACAACCCCAGTGTCCCCCTGTGTATTTAGGGTTAGACTGAAGATAATTCAGAGGAATCAGGTCTGTGTTCCATATTATTTAAGAAGACAACAGAAAAAAATGTTAGGGAAAGATGAGCATTGTGTGGCTGAGAAAAGCAGAGTTCACTAGATGTTTGCTGCAGGCAGCAAAACTCACAGATATGAACCAAAGCCAAGATAACCAAGAAACTGATGCACTATGGTAAAGTATTATAAATATACAAAAGCGCTGGCCAAGACAGTTTTTTGAAGCCTGACAGACATTGTAGAAACAGTAGCTTTTCAAAATCTTACTTGCTACCAGCATAACAAAAACAAAAATGATATTTATAGCATGAACTACGGTTCTCTTTTTTTGCCTAGGAATCAGCCTAGAAAGAACTGAAGGGAAATGGATATTACTATCATAATGGTTAATTGACTTTGTTAAAATTTCCTAAGGTTTGAAACTATTTTAGGAAGATAAAATACATTTTTATCTTACAGTACATTTCACTAGTACTTGAAAATAACCATGGTTGGCAATATTTCTAGAATAATCCGTATAAGACACCCTGAAAATATAATCTTTCATAACATCATAGCAAATTATTAAGTAAGCATCAAAAGTTTATAATATATGGACTTAGATGATTACTGTTTGTTTTCTCATTTACTTCCCAAATTACAAGTCTGTAATGACCTATTGCTAAGGCATGTTGAACATCCATCTTTTGGGAATGGTACCACAAATGTCTTTGAGGGAGGGATCGTATATCGTACCCTTATGCCCATCCAGGAGCTTGGTGTACTTGGCTTCTAAATTTACATTGTTGAGGAGATAGAATTTCACAAAGCTTATCCAATTTGCAATTGAGAGATCATTTAAAACTCATAAAACCAAAAGAAATTTCTGATTTTCTGCCAGTGGAAGTCAAAGAGTACGTAACAGAGAAATTAAAATGAGTGAATTTGATGAAAAAAATTGCAACCAGGGAAGCTTTCAATATTTTTACAGATTTTTTTAAAAAATGTTAGTTTGTTATTTTTTTAAGTGTACGCGTGTTTTGCCTGCATCTATATACTTGTGCCACATATTCATCTTCCCTTGGAGGCCAAAAGAAGGTGCCAGACCTCCTGTACCTGGAGTTACAGACAGTTGTGAGCTTCTGTATGGTTTCTGGGAAACTAGCCCTGGGCCTCTGGAAGAGCAACCAGGATCGTAACCACTGAAGAATCTCTCCAGTTCCATCCACTAATGATTTTATATTTACTAGCTGCTCATTTTAGTTATAAATTGACACAATTCACAAAGATCTAATGAGAAAACTCTCATCTGTCTTGTCTTAGGACACAGGTTGTTTGTTTCTTCTGCATTCAACAAATATTATGGCTGACACCAGGAACCTCAAAGCAGTCACTAGCACTTCAAAAGCCTGGGGTACCATACACGCAGCCAAACTGCAGAAGGCCCAACAGCTACTGCTGATACCATCCTGTGACATCCTCAAGATACATTCAGTCATTGAACTAGCTTAAAAATATGGTCTTTTCCCCCTAGTGCCTTAGACAAGGTAGCAAATAGCTTTTAAAAAGTAAAAGACACACGCGGTGAGATACTAGACTTAAAATATTACTTGTTAAGACCATCCTCAGGATTTTATTGTCAAACCTAGTGTTCTTAGTTTATTAAAGATAAACAACTGATATTTCACCGTAAAATTGGCATTTAAAAATAAGATCAAAGGGTCATAATTAAAGAGGGTTTTCATGCTTCATTATAACACAGTAGTGGCAGCATGGACAGGAGAGAGGAAGAAAGGAAAGCAAAGGCACCATTGATAAAGACAACCAACTGTCAAAGAACAACATTAACCCATTCATCCCTACACTAACATTCCCTTCCTCAACACTGGTAATTCAAGCATCAAGTTTAGCCCAGATAAACCATGAAGAAGAAATTCAAGCTAACACATTTGCCAAGACACCTGTGAGAAGCTATGAAAACCCCTAGCAACAGCGTTTGTATCACTGCTTCCTCGGATCCCTTTTAGGCTAAATGAAATGCTTTCACCGTTGAAAGTGCTGTGGAAATCCAAAAAGCTGTGTCACTGTGGGCTTTAATCTTCGCTCTTGGATTAGTGTACGTTTGGAGAAAAATTACATAACGATTTCATTTTTCAGGTAAAAAGGTAGATTTAGAGATCATGCTTAATCGCTCTTCCACGATTTAGAATTGAACTCATTAATTAAACTTGCAGTAACTTTTCTTTCAAGGGCTTTAGTTTATATCTATTCATAAGGGTGAGAAAAATACAATTAAATCTGGCCTGGTGCAGGATTTTCTTAAATTAAAAACAAAAAATAGACCACCCTCCCTGGAGAGACAAAATCCTTTAATTGCATCAAAACATCTTAAATATGGAGTCAGAAATTTAATGAAGGGATAAGAGGATTAGAGTGACGAATACAGTACAATTAGAAGTAAGCCCAAGTTTATTTAGCAAAACTTATTCCTACTTAAAATTCACAGGTGAATAGTTCTAGTCAGAGCCTATCACCAGTAAGCAAGCAAAAAATGAATTCTTACTAAAATGAAGTTGAAAACACAACACATAATGCACATGCATTAAAAACCTTTCTATGTATATGTTCACCCAAATAATTGCTTGTAGCTTTCTACTAGTGACTCTAGTCTTTTCTCGACAGCATATTCCCTTCTCTAGAATCAAAATGCATTTTAATAATCCATCCATTGATGGACAACTAGGTGAATAATTCCTTGCTATATTGATGAAGAGACAATCAGCGTAGGAATATAAATATTTCTATAGTAAAATGTAGAGTTCTCTGGATATATGCCCAGAAGTGAAATAGCTGCAGTGAGTTGTGTCTCCTAGAAGTGACAGGGAAGCTACATCTATACCAAAACAATATGACTGCCTTGATTAAGAATTGAACAATGACGGTATCAACATATATGATAGGATGGTAGGTAGAAATCTCATTGAGTCCTACCTCTAGACAAAGAACTACAGGCACATGATGCCTGCTAAGAGAGGGAGAATTAGCTTCTCCCAAGAATGAGCTCTCTGTGTATTTATCCCATACAAAGTGATAAACTCTGAAAACACACACAAAAATAACAAAAATTTATTCCTCTATATATGTATGCATATATATACACACATATATGTTATGATACTAATCAAAGAAAAAGATGCCATCAGTTTAAGAGAGAAAAGGTATGGTTAGACAGAGAGGAATTAGAGGGAGACAGGGAAGTGAGATTGTTATATTTCAATTAAAAATGTATTAATATTCATATATATTCAATAGTGAAACTAAAAAACAATGTGGCAATCTACAGTTCAGAAAGGCTATTCTAATGGTTCAAAAGTTAAAAAAATATTTAAATTAGGGATCTGGATAATTTTGACATGTGATTTTTTTAGTTGCAATTTTTAAATAATAAATTTTATTAAGTAAAAAGGACAAAGATTGAACATAGGTCTCAATTTTAGTGTTTCTTCTTGTTTCTTTTTTCATTTTCAAGATTTTTGTTTTTCATTATGCATATGAGGCAAGGGGTATGCGCACTCGAGCGCCACTGACTCCAGACAAAGGGCTTATGCTCCAGGAGCCAGAGTCACAAGTGATTGTAAGCCACTCAACCTAAGTGCTGGGAAAGAAACAAGGGTCCTCTGCCAAAGCAGTGTGTAATGTCCACCTCTGCGCCATCTCTTAGGCTCAACTTCTTAATTTGAATATTTTCAATAAGAAAGTCATTTTGATAAATCAACAAAATGTTAAACGTGCCCAACAGGCTGCATTTCTCATGTATCTGAGTATATACTTTGAAATATTTATCTGTTAGTCTAAAATTCCAAATTCCAAATAATTTTGTTAAAAAAATAGTAAAATGCAAAAGATTGTAAGACACAATTTTAACTGAAGAGTGGCCATTTTGGTAGTACTGAACTTACTTCCCTATGTTCTTCCTGACAGAGTCAGAATGATATAGTGACTACAAACTATAAAACATGGCAGGAATTAACAATCATGAATGGTGTCTTTGTAAAACATCTGTTTTCCTTCCCATTAAGAACAAGAGTACAAAAGGAGTTACTGTTGATACGTCCGTTATTCAAGCAAATCGTAGTCTAATAGCATCAGCGTGCAGTCATCATTCTGCTCTCAGCAGGAGGAAATTGAAGCTTAATTAAAATATATTTCCTCATCTCTTGTCCAAGGTGAGTAATTAGATGGACGAAAAACTAATAAACATCACCATTTCCTATACACAAGCTTGCAGCAAACATTGCTCCTTTCTCTCTCAGTCTCCATGGAGAATGTGCCTTACTGTTTTCACTGTGGTCCTATCAGAAATGCCAAGAGGATGTTATTGGATGGGACTATCCTCCCAAGGCAAGCAGCCACCATCTTGAGGCATTCAGCTGTGCCCATGTGGAAACGATCATCTCAACTGTGTTTAATGACTATTGACACCAGGTATCCCCTTGAAGAGGGTGAAGAGAGTCACAAGACAGTCACTGAAATATCCAGCCATCCCATGTCACCTTCTATTTGCAACTTTGTCCATATTACAGGTGACCTCCAGGAGTTGCTAGAGAATATAGACCTGAGAAGACTAGAGGAAGGAACACCATCCATGCAGCTTTGAGGAAGCCATTATTCCTGCAGGTAAAAACTTTCTAATGGACCCCTTTTGGGGAAACTCCTATTCCCCAGTAAATACCCATCATTTGCTCTCCAGTGAACTTTGGCTGAATAGTACCTCCTTGATTTGTCATTGGGACCCCAGGAGGAGAATGAGATACTGCTTATCATGCTCCATGTAATGAACTTTTAGCCATGGATTCTGAGAAACTGAGAACACAACATCTGATTATGCAGACAATTAACTTTTTGTAAAGTCACGACTTGGACAGTAATAAGAAATTCGGGAGGAATAAATGATACTATCTCTCCAAAATCATTCCTTGGAAAACTGTCGTTAGACAAGTTATTCACTTTTATTTAAGTTAATTATTTTTTATCTAAGTTATATACATAAGCATTTAATGGTCAATAGCCACCCCCCATATGTGTTTGTACTTTGACTTAGAATGTCACTCCTCACTGCCACCCCTCCAAGGCTCTCAAAACCACATCCCTGTGACATGCTGCACTCATTCATTCAAATGGTGTAGCTTTAGCATTCTGTATACAGATGCTTTTCCAGTTTGGGTGATCATTGTTCCATAAATTAAAGCAAACTGAGAAAGATAGCTCCTCTACTAAACTGGTACCTAAAGAAAGTCTACACAAAACTACTGTCAACAGGTATTTTTCCACATAAATGTAACACACTTTATTTACAAGAAGAGAAATAACAGCACCTACTCTTGGAAACTATTTTTGCATGGACCAATTATATAGTTTGTTTTTAGCCTGTTATTTCTAATATTCATTCCCATGTTAGCATGATAACATGAATTTGATAAAAGTGAAAATTAAATCATACTACTAAATTTTCATTTACATTATCAGTAGGGTAGTGAATACATTGGGTAGTTTCTAGGAAGTCAGATCATTTTGAATAAAAATGGCTGCTTCTAGTAACTCCATGAGCAAGTCCTCCCTGAGGATCATAGGCTGTCAGTCATAGATTTCCTTATGTGGCTAGTTCTAAAACAACTCTATATAGAACATACTTTCTCAGGCTGCTGGGACGTAACACATTCAGGGTCTTTTAAAATAATGGATCTCAATGTTCTCACATGAGACAGTAAGGAACTATTTTGTAATAATTCAGACCTCAAAGACCAACATGTATACATGTTTAACACTGCTTTCATGATTTATGTGATATTTGTTTTTCTATGCTGAAATATTTTTAACATACTGACTTGAACAAAACAAGCTATTTATAATCTATAAATCTGAGGTAATGAATGGAATTATATAACTGCCTTCCATTTTATGGTATTTCAAGCTATTCTCTCCGTCAATTTCCTAAGCATGTGGGGCTACAGGCCTGTAATACTACTCATTCCCTGTAAGCTCCTCTGATTTTTCTCACAATGTCTCACACAAATAAGTCTAGTATTGCTATGT
The DNA here is from genome assembly GCF_004785775.1 of Grammomys surdaster. Lineage (NCBI taxonomy): Eukaryota > Metazoa > Chordata > Mammalia > Rodentia > Muridae > Grammomys > Grammomys surdaster. The sequence goes on along the minus strand of NW_021604633.1, from coordinate 11,125,573 downwards.
GAAAAAGTACAGTAGGCCTCTGTTGGATGTCCTTTCTTCCAACACAGACGCTTCTCTGCATCAGGTGAGTTGGCTTGGAATCTTTTGACTCTTCTAACATAGTTTGTCTGTCAAATGGTCTACAGCTAAGTCTTTTCATATATGATAATAGAGAGGGAGGGGGAGGAAGGAAGGAAGAGAGAGAGAGAGAGAGAGAGAGAGAGAGAGAGAGAGAGAGAGAGA
>NW_021604633.1:11110399-11125341 GCF_004785775.1 Grammomys surdaster | reverse complement strand
AGAGAGAGAGAGAGAGAGAGAGAGAGAGAGAGAGAGAGAGAGAGAGAGAGAGGTGGTAGGGGGAGAGAGGGAGAGTTTACGTGGTACAAATTGATTATGTTAAATCATATACCCTTGTAATGCCAAATTTTGTTCATCTCCCAGGCTGTGAACTCCAGGAGAACTGAAGTCAATTGAATCTGAAGTTTGACCTTGTGCTCAGCACGGTGAGGAGTTGGCAGTAGAAAATGGGAAGTCAGCAAGCAAGCTGGGTGACTAGACTTGGGATGGAGGAAAGGATGTGAAAGAAAATTAAAAATGCAAAGTTTGAGGTTGAGCCACATGAAGCTAGAATGCTGTAAAACGCCTTTGAAGGTTCTTTGGAATGCATGACTTACATTTAAAACATTTATTTTTATTAGTATGTTTAAGTTAAATTTGGTATCTAAGAGGATATGGCCATTTATAATTGAGACAAAAAATTTAAGTGACGAGAATCATCACATGGTTGAAACAAAATTATGGCTGAATATGCTCTTTTCACTACTCTCTCTCTCTCTTTTTTTTTTTTAAATAACTCATATACAACTTACCTGTTTTCTCAGTAAAAAGTAAAATTAGAAAATAATGGTGCCACTATACTGCCTGACATGGATTAATTGTCAACACACTGTAAAATTGTTTCCTCTTTTTTTTTTTTTTGGCTTTCTATATTCCACTGTACCTACCCTAGCTGTTACCAATATATTCACATGTCCATGAGAAAACACATATATGATTTAAGTATATGAATGTATATATTAAATATGCTTTTTATATTTAAATATCTAAAGGCCTATTTCATTTTTTATTTATTAATCATTTTATTTGCTTACATGTCAAATATTATCTCCCTTTCCTGTCTCCCCTTCACTGCTCTTTCACCCCCATTCCCCTCCTCTTTGCCTCTAAGAGGGTGTTCTCCCACCCATCCCCCCACTCCCACCTCACTCTTCTAGCATCCGCCTTCTCTCTGGCATCAAACCTTCACAGGACCAATCGCCTCACCTCCCACTGATGCCAACAAGGCCATCCTCTGCTAAATATGCGAGAGGAGCCATGGGTCCCTCCATATGTGCTTTTTGGTTGGTGGTTTAGTCCCTGGGATCTCTGGGTGGTCTGGTTAATTGATACTGTTGGTCTTCCTATGGGGTTACAGTCTCCTTCAGCTCCTTCAGTCATTCCCCTAACTCTTCCATTAGGGTCCTCGGGCTCAGTCCAATAGCTGCTTCTGAGTATCTGCATCTGTCTTAGTCAGGTGCTGGCAGGGCCTCTCAGAAAACAGCCCTACCAGACTCCTGTCTGCAAGCACATCTTGGCATCAGCAATAGTGTCAGGGTTTAGTGTCTGCGGATGGAATGAATTGCACGGTGGGTGGGGCAGTCTATAGATGGCCACCTATCTAAAAAACTTTAAGCCAGAATTGTCCCTGCCTAAAGAAAATGCTGGGACAAAAATTGGAGCAGAGGCTGAAGACCTATTTCACTTTTAAATACTCATATTTACATGGAGACAGTCAGCAATAAATTTAGTATACAATCTATTATATTAGCACTTTACTAGTATTGTGGTTGGCAGACTCTGACGTGATGGCTTCCAACAACTGCCAACACCCAGTATCTGTGCCTGACTGTAACACCCTCCGTGAGTGAGGGCGGGGCCTGGGAACGTGCCTCTGATCCACAGAATGAAGCATCGAGGAGTTGTCGTTGGCTATGAAGTTAAGGGAGAGTGGTCTAGCCTTGTCGGGTGTTTCCTTTGCCTCCTCTGCTGTTGGAAGACCCAAAGTGAAAAGGTTTCTGTGGGAAGGAAGAACTGAGTGGAACAGCCCACAGTGAATGCAGTGAGCACTGCTTTTGAGAGATCACTTCTAAGAGGGCCTAGGGTGACTGCAGTGCTGATAGTGACCCAGGGACACATGGTCACGGGTATCTACAAGGTAAAACAGCTCTTAGGCTTCTAATCAGTAAACGACAATGAAATGTGTTCCCGGGAGAATCAGTTCAGGAATCGTCCATATTGTACTTCCTGAGAGAATACAGGTTTCCACTCCCAGACATAATTTGTTCCTTTTTTACCAGAAAGAAAAGAGGTATGTAACAAATCAGCGTGTCTAATGCTGCATTTCATTTCATATACTCCAATAAGTTCTTACATCTATTTTTAGAGTGTACCAAATGAGCCAAACAACCTCTTTAAAAATAATTTTTTTTCAAACTTAGACAACTTTGAAGATATTATTTTCATGACATTCATACTTTCCCAAATGACTAAGCAATAAAAGGACAAATAATATTGACAAGTAAAACCGTTTTATCTTACAAACATCTCACATCCAGAAAAGAAAAAAGACACACACACAGAGGTGGCGGGGGCGGGGTGGGGGGGTCGGAGCCTCTTTGGAGTGCATGATTCAGTGCTGTAGAAAGAGTCATGTGTTCACTCCATCACACTAGTTAAATTCCACAAAACTACTCGCTGATGGGAACCAAGGCTAACCTCCTCCAGTCTCGCTTTATGTTTCTGTTCGTTTGTTCATTTGCTTCTTTCTTTAACGTTTGACAGCATACAGCCATATCTGCAGCCAGACTTGCCGCTATGTCATGGGTTCCCTTTTATGACTGTTCGGTACCCTTAAACCTTCCAACCTCCCAAAACTCAGTAAAGAAAAAAGAAGGCTAGAGGGGAAAGGGGACATCCATCTTGTTAGACTACTTTCTGTTGATCAGGGGTGTCGGGTTCCCTAAGGCAAGTTTGATCTTCACTGTCAGTATATCTCCAGCCAGCACCAGCAACCTGCAACCAGGAGCAGCAGGAGGGACAGCGGCGGCCACCACTCTTGGGGCTGTGGCATTTTTATACTCTCTCAAGAGTCCCCAGAATTCTGAACATTATGCTCTTAGAAAACTAGCCAAAAACGTACCCCTGCTAGAGTACGCAGACATCTTAGCGACTGTGGATAATCTGAAGCAGCCCCATATCCTACACCCGGGATTAAAACGAAAACATTCCTATAACATTTCTGTGTTTAAAAAAACCAAAATTCTCACTACACATACCTACCTACCCTGTGAAAATCCTGTGCTCTTAAAGAGTGATACCAAATTAAACTTCAGAATAGAAAAGAAATTCAATCTTTGGACACAAAGATATCTTAGAGATGTTGGACTTGTTTGTGTATTTCCAAGCAAGGGCACTTGCAATAATTGCAAAGATTCAGAATCCAGAATGTTTCTAGATATTCTTCAGAGTACACATAAGGCCTTCAGTTCAGACAACAAAACACAAGAACATTTAACCTACCAAATACAGTATATTTGTGATGTAAGATTTATTTACATAATTTAATTTAATGTTGCTACAAGGCTTTGATTTTTAGTTTCATATCTTGTTGTGGAGAATTTATATGAATTTCATAAGTAATTACTAAGCAAAAATGTACATAAATGCTTTGTTAAATTCTTTTTTACTGTCTGACTTCCTTATTTGTAGTAACGTAAAAGTCAGAATTCAGACCAGAGTCAATTTAGCAGAGCCTAAACTCCAGTATTCACAGTTGCCTTCTGTGGCTCTGCCAACCACCAGAGTCCTTCCTAGTGTTCCCACTTATGAAAGTGCTCACAAACTCAAGCATTCCTTTCTAAACTCCTATTGCCTTTGATCCAAGCCACCTGAAGATTGTTAGCAGGGAGAAATAAAAATGAGAACATCTGGCCTGGTATTGTGTCCCACACCTTTAATCCCAGCACTCCAGAGACAGAGGCAGCCAGATCTCAGTGAGTTTGAGGCCAGTCTGGTCTACAGAATGAGTTGCAGGAAAGTCAGGGATACACAAAGAAACTCTGTCTCAGAAAAACAAAACAAAAAGCAAAAAGAGGGAGAAAGAAGTATACAGACTAAATTTCACAGTGCTTTGCTCTACTGAGATGTTCTCGTTGGCTGTTACTATAATTATTATTATTATTTTATTATTATTATAGATCTTTCTGGATAAATCAAGGTCTCCTCTGGTTGCTTTTTTATTTTATTTTTATTATGATGTCTGAAAGAAAATTAACATTGCCTCTCTAATCTAAAGTACACTAACTCTAAGGCATAATTTATCAGTGAAATAAAGAAAAACAGTATAGTAAAACTCACGGTCATACAAGGAAAAGAAAAAAAACCCACGAGATTCAGGTTTCAGATTTAACTCGTACCAGAGTGAGACCTGCTGTGTCACCTGGCAGAGCCAGCACACTCTGAAGCACTCCATCTTCTCTGCATACAAGCATTTGGGTCTGTTTGGAGGTTTATTTGGTTGGGTGACATAGGATCCCATTATTTAAGTCTGGCTGGTCTCAAACTCATAATCTTCTGGGCTTGTCTCATGAATCCTGGAAGTATGGGCAAGTTCTACCATGGCCTGCTTCATCCAATGGTTCTAAATTCTAAATTTTACAAATGCAGCATCTGAGCCTTAAAATCTTTACAGAAATTTACATAAATTGCCAAGCACTATACAGCTGCTTCTTTACTGCAGAACCAAACAGATATTGACTCATCAAAATGGTCATATGTTAGGGAAACTCTTTAACCATGAGACCATATGTTTGTTTCAACCTTGAATACCTAAGGTTTTAAAATACATATACAGAGTAGAAAACTATAGGACTTTATAAAGTTTAAGATCTTAAAAGTTTTATTACAGGTCATAAATAAAAATTATAGAGAATGTATACTTGTAAACATTTACATGAAGAATCACTATAAAATATTTTAGATATCAATAAAATAGGTCTGCAAAGTTTGTTATTAGCCTAAAACATTCATGCCTTAAATATTATATCTTAATAAATTCATAAATATATTAGATACAGAATTTTTAGATAATTAGAATACATTCGTCTAGTAATTTTTTTATTTTACAACTGATTGACTTCTGTAGCAAAGTTGGATTAAAACTAATAAAGAATAAGATTTTATTTTTTAAGACAGTGTCTTAAACTGTTGATCCTCATACTCTAGACATCCAAACGATGGATGGGCTTACTAATGTACCTCAATATCCTGGATGAGCATAACCTTTTAGTGACCACGGTACCCTGAAAGACTTTACAGGGCTTTTATCTATCTCACCTCAGGTAGCCCAGGTCTCTCTCTGCTCAGAGTCATAGAGATCTGTCTGGGAGCAAGCAATGGACTTTCAATGCCTGTTTTCAGGCAAGCACACTTTCCCACCAGGGAATTCTCTCAGGTACAGAGACTCAGAGACACCTGTTTACACCTCACAGCGGAAGTATGCAAAGCATGATGGATATTGTAATGCTATATTAAGGCTGTTGGATTCAGCAGGTAAAAGTCGCAAGGTATTAAGTTAAATTCAAACTGCATAAAAGCAACTTATAGTGCATTCATGTCTCATGTCATATTCGGGATGCATTTAATACAAAAAAGCTATTCATGGTTTAGGAATTATAACTACTCAAGGTACCCAATGTTTTACCTAGCAGCTCCACTCTGTGCTGGAAAGCTGCTTGGAGTGCAAGTGAGTCATGGAGCTCAGAAGTTTCTAGGGATTGGATATGCTCTTTGTTTCTTCCATTTTGAGCTGTAACCTATATAAATTTTATTTTACATTTGCACCCTGTTGTGTTAGCATTCATCCATGATGCTACATTTTACAAACATGGAAAATGGTTTATTTATAATTCCTACCATATTTAAATACTATAACCAAAAATTATAGTATGATGAGGAGGAAATATTCCTGACCAAGGACTTTTGACTTTCCTAGGCTGTACAGTTTCAACATCTTAGATTTCCAGGATCCCACGTAAACTCAAATGTATCACCTTTTTAAGGACTAAACTGAGGTCATGTTTACGTATTTTAGAAGCAAAGCTACGTTGTAGTTAAAGAAGACTAAAGTACTGCCTGTATTTTATAATGCTCTTTGTATTCTCAAGACTCACTAACTTCTGCAGAAAAGTTAATGTCATTCTCGGCTCACACTTCCATGTAATGTTACAAATGCCCCACATGCCTGTATGGATAATGATCATTATATTAAATTAAAATTTACTTATTTAAAACATATACCTGCAGGCTAATGACACACCGTAGATAAATGAGCAATTGTAGCTGTATGTAAAAATACATTCTTTTGCTGATTGCTCACATCTATATGCTTTTAAAGATTTTATTTATGTTTTACATCTGCACACACATATGTGTTTGTGTACATGTACACACATGTGCAGGTGTGTGCACATACCAGAAAAAGGTTTCAGGTCCCTTGGAGCTGGCATTACAGGTGGCTGTAACCTGGTCAGCATGGATGTTGAAAACCAAAGTCAGGCCCTCTGCAAGCTCTTTTACACATAGAACCATTGCTCTATGTTCTACCCATATGTAAGTTTAAATATCTGTGATTACCTAGAAAGCCAGTAATGGATCGGATTTATTCCAAATCACTCCAAAAGCAACTGTCAGACTTACTGAACCATCTCTATGAGACATCAAAGATGAAATTATAAAGTAGCCAGAGGTCTAATGACAGCTATGTATTGCAAAAAAAGGGCAATTCCAACTTCTCTATGAGATTCTCCAAATGTTGTTTGAAATCCCATTCCTTTGTACAAGGAATGATGAGGAGCAAAGCATCTTGCCTCCCGCTTAACTAACCTGCTGCTACTAGCACACTAACAAACGCTTTTCTCTAGTTAAGTGCTAAGCTCGATCAGACTCTAGATGCTAGGCACTCACTTTAAGTTCTTAAATAACATATAGCAGTAGAAAGCACTTGATTACCAATATTATGAAAATGACATAAAGTTAAGCAATCTCAGATTTGCCACAGGCCATGGGACATAATTCTACAGGATTTCCCATAAAATAAAAGAGGTCAGTTAAATCTGAAGTTTAAATTCCAATTTTGAACATAGTTACACATTCATCTGAGTATTTTTGTTTACTGAACATGGCAGTCTTATGTGAACTACAGTTGGTATTTGCCAGTTTACTACTTTCTTCTTGGGTTTCATTTCCTTAATTTTCTGGAGGGGGTATTTCATATATGAACATTATATTTACATCATTTTCACCTGTCCTTTTCGCCTCTCCAGCTCCTCCTATGCCCCTCTACTCCCTCTCAAATTAGTCACTGCTTCTTTAACTATTGTTAGATAAACATATATATGTGTATATGTAACACATACACACAAAATCTACTGAGGACATAACCTACTGAGACCATTCAGTGTTGTTCATATGTAAATATGTTTAGGGCTGACTATTCATGATTAGATAACCTGTCAGGGAGTTCATGCCTGGAGAAAACTGATTTTCCCTCTCTTAGCAGCCAATGATTACCTATAGCTCTCCATCTAAGGGTGGGCCTTTGTGAATTCCGTCCAATCAGGCTGCTATTTCAAGTGTTGTTACCATTAACGGGTCTTGTTTAGGCAGCCATATTATTGACATTTCATGGGTGCAGCTTTCCTGTCATGTCTAGAAGACACAATACAGCAGCAGTAGATACCCTGGTCCTCTGGCTCTTAGAATCTTTCTTTCTCATCTTCCAGGAATTTTCCTTGTGCCTTAGGTCTAGGAGTTACATTATAGATACATCAATTGTGGTTGAATATGCCTGCTGTCTATTTGGATTTAATGCCTGCTCAATAGGAGGAAATTTACGTCTGACACTAAATCTAGTCAACTTTCTGTGGCTGGAGCAGTCATTGACTCGAGAAGACAGCCTACTATTGCCGTTCTCCTAAATGAATACCATGTCTAACTGTATTATAAACAGTTTTCCTTTCTTGTTCCCACAGATAAGTGTAGCTCTACACTCATTAAAGAAGTTTCCATCTGTAATTGATGGGCATAGTTACAGAGATCCACAACTGGACAAAATTCACTGTTTCCATCTTTTCCCTAAAACATTTGTTTTGATTTTTATTTTCATTTTTATTATTTTATTTTATTTATGTAATGTGTGAGACACATTAGAGCCCATAAAGAAATAAGTAAATCCATGTGTATGTGTGTGCATATGAGAGTGTATGTATGTTCTCCTGAGTACAGCACACATGTAGAGAGCCTAGGACAACTCCAAGTGTTAGTCCTTCCATTTACCTTGTATGAGACATTGCCTGTCCACAATGTGTATGCAAGGCTAGTGACATAAACATTGCTGTAGACTCTCCTGTCCCCATGTCTTTCTCTTTAAGAGTATTATGGCTACTGAGCCATCCTATAGCATCAGCTCCTGCACAGGTTCTTGTGATTCAAACTCAGCTTTTTAATCTTGTGTACAAAAGGGTTCCCTCCTGAACCCTCTCCTAGGACCCAGATGAATAATTTTCATCATTTTCTGTACCACCATCATCCATTTTCTTTATCAAAATCACTCTCATACTATTAGAAGTATGAAAACATGCATTCTGTAAATATTAACAAATTACATACCTGTGAGTAATTTAGGAGGAGCCCACTTAATAGAATATTCCTTTCTCTAACTTCCTTTGCTAATTCCCTAATCCACATCAGGCTTTCCATCTTCTGAGCGAGAGGTACAAATGTGAAGTCAAAGCAGTGCACCTGAAAAAAGCAAGCACAACACTGTTCTCTTCCGCTTCCTCTTGAGAAAAGTAAAGCTCAAAATATAACACAATGTTCTATTAATCTTGTTAATACATGTTAATAATCTCCAATATCTTTTAGACAATACACGTCTTAGTGAATGAATCTCTTGTTCCTTTAAAATACGAGGTGAGCTGGACAGTGGTGGCTCACGCCTTTAATCCCAGCACTTGGAAGGCAGAGGCAGGCGCATTTCTGGGTTCGAGGCCAGCCTGGTCTACAGAGTGAGTTCCAGGACAGCCAAGGCTACACAGAGAAACCCTGTCTCAAAAAAAAAAAAAAAAAAAACAGAAAAAAAAATACGAGGTGAATACACAATGGAAATACATCATTGAAAAAAATGCTACCAGTCTGTTGAAAATCATACCAATCATATAAAAACATGATTCCACTAAGTTTAATTCATAATCTATAACAAGGTTCATTAATTCTTAGTCTATAAAAAGTTAATAAAATTCAAGGGAACCAATATCTACAGTATTTTAGAGTACTTGACATCTCTAATAAATAATTATCTATGTCTATATTGAACCCAGAACATTTTTCTATGGAACATCGGTTTTAGCAATATTAGTATTTAAGAAAATATGACATTTAGGGGCTGGCACTGGGAATCTGACCATGCTCCAATGAGTATATGCGTAACACAAATTGGAGTTGGCGTATTTTTTTGTGGGGAGGGTACAAGGGTTGGAGCATGGACCTGAGAGGAATGGGAAGCAAAATTGACCAGGGTACATTGTGTGAAATTGCCAAATAATAAATTCAAATATAACAATTTAAGTAAAATTTAAGGGATCTCAGAGTGATTTTTCAAGACAATTTGTCAAGTGGAAGCATAAATCAGTGGTTCTCAAGCTGTGGGTGGCGACCCCTGCAGGGGTTGATAGTCCCTTTCTCAGAGTCGCCTCAGACCATTGAAGAACACAGGCATTTACATGATGAATCATAACAGTAGCAAGATTACAGTTATGAAGTAGCTACAAAATACTGTTATTGCTGGGATCATGATAACATGAATGGTATTTCAGTGTTGCAACATTAGGAAGGCTGAGAAGCACTGGCGTAAATGATACAAAGAACACTAAGAAACATGTGTGTCCTTCTGAAATACCTAATTTAAAATATTTTCTCAGTATTAGATATTTTCCTATTACATATGCTTACTGAGCAGAAACATTTAAAGTGTACATTCCCCTCATGCTCCTGTATTGACACAGCCCTTCTGTCCCCATGGAAATAACAGTTCATAGGAAACATATATTCTATTATGTTGCTTTTATATCATAAAGGAATGAGTTTTTCCATCCTAATGATGCATTTTTTTTCAGGTGAAAATATCTATATAAAACTCTTTATTTTTCTTTCATTGCTGGCGATTAAGCCTAGGGCCCGACACATGGCTAGCATGCATACAACTTTCAAGTTATGTCCCAAATCCTATAATGTTTATTTTAAAGAGACTTATTCAATTTTTTTTTTTTTGCTGTTGTTGTTGTTGTTGTTTTGAGACAAGGTTTCTCTGTATAGCCCTGGCTGTTCTGGAACTCACTCTGTAGATCAAGCTGGCCTCAAACTCAGAAATCCTCCTGCCTCTGCCTCCCAAGTGCTGGGATTAAAGGCGTGCACCACCACTGCCCTGCTATCCATGATTTTTAGTACGTATTTGTTCAGTAGATATTCAACGTCTTAGAACTTGTCATTAAGCACTGTTAATTGAAAATATGTAAATCTAAGTGATATAAGTAGAATTATATGCCAAAAAATAAAATGACATTCCACAAAGAATCTAAAAGAAAAGAAGGCAAATGTTTTTCAAAGAAAGTACAAAGGCTTTCCAAGGAGCTAACCAGCAGACAAGTAGACAGTGAGAGCATATGACTCTGGAACCTTCTCCTCTTCTCCTCTGCTTCTCTGACAACTCATAAAGGCAGGATTTCCACTGTCTTATGAGATGCTGCTGCTTGTGGTAAAAACAGCTTCGGAATAGTGGGCTGTAGCAGGGCCAGGAGAGTGAAAGTACTATAAATGATAGACTTTCCACCTGTGAGGTGTAGTCTGCACATTTGTGTTTGATACACAGTCCTTCAATGGCCACTACTTATAGCAAGAGACACAGGTTCCCATTTAGAAGCCCTGTAACGCATGGCTCACCAACCATCTTAAACGAGATGAATTGAAGAAATTCTTTTATATCAATAATAGAATTGATCAAACCACCTCTACAAAGTCTCTTTCCTATGGGCTTATAATATTTAAATAGACTGGAATTGCTGGTGATAGGCTTGTAAAGAAAAAGCAAGCTAATTTACCAGACTCCAGACAATTGCAAAAACAAAATTACTCATGGATAGAACTTTAAGTCAGAGGGTTGACTAGGCATATAAAATCCTCTTCAGTAATGCTGCCACAGACGATACACCTTGATACTGAACCACTTGCTGAAAGACCACTGCTCTATGATGCTGAAACCTTCACAATACAATTTGACTTTTAAATCTGCATAAGTACCAGTACCATGTAGGCACTGTAAAATTGTGCTGGCTAACATGTCATCCATAATTAATGAGTGAACTAGCAAATGGCTTATGTACTTAACCTTGGACAGCTCCATGGGTGGCAAGGGCTCTGGATCCCAGTGTTTGCTCTAGCCCATCTGTGCTCCTGTCCGCTACAGTCAAGCCCACACATGCTTTAAATTTCTTGAGTGACCAGCTAGTATATCATGGGTCCCAGATGAATTCCAATTAATTTTTACTAATTTAAAATGTGATTTTCATTTATCTCCAAGGACAGGTACATTTGTTAGAGGAGCAGAACGAAATATTAAGTATAATAAAACTCCAATTGCCCACTCTTAATTCCATTGTTCGTGTTTCTAGGAAAGCTAGAGAAAGAAGTCAAGATTTGTGGTATGAGAGGAAAGAGACTGTTTATTTTACTAAGACAAAACTTAATTTCTGGAGCTTAAATGTATCCAAATAACACATTGCTCAAAGCCAACAAATGTGGAAGGAAGGGCGGTCAGGAAAAAAAGTACTGGTAATTATCAAATAAATGACTTAGAAGAAAACAGATTCAGACACAATACACAAACAGTGATTTTGACACAACAGATACTATAAAATGATGTTCACATGTGTACAAAAAAGTAAATGGATAAATTAGGCTCAGCATAGCCAAAGCATGACTTTCAAGAGTGCATGGGATCCATCCAACAGCTGGTAGAAGCAGCCAGCTGCTAAGCACATCAAAGCAGAGTTTATCACTAGGAGATCTTCAAAAACTTTTAACTTGCTTCAACTATTTGAGAATTATATGAAATCTATTAATAAAATTATTTTAATTTAATGAACTTACTTCAAAAAACAAAAATAAAACACAAAGACCAAATGCCTCACACTGAGCTGACTCAGAGCAAGTCCCAATGTCTTCATGAAGATCACAACAGAATTTTGATAAATGGACACAAATTAAGTTATGAGCTATCAGGGAAACCCAGATCAAATGCTTACCAACTGCTTTTTTAAATCTTTCCAAGCCACCATCAAGCCTAGCAGACTGGGAAAATAATAGCTCCCCCCCCCAAAAAAAAAACAGTAAATAAGAAAAACATTTTAATGAAAACATTAACTACACATAATTTCAATTTTTCTTTTGATTTTAAGAATAAGTGTTTTATGAAAGTCTTAATGTTATACTTGAATACATGCTGTTTTTCTATCTTTATTTGAAATGTCAAAGTAACAGAACCAAAACTTTGTATTTTAAACAATCAGAAAAAATCTAAAAGCTTTTTAATAAAATTCATAAGATTGATTTTCCTTTCAATTATTTCACAAAGTGGTCTACCTTATAAGACTATATCTTTAGTGCCGGAATTCAGTTCCCAGCACCCACAGTGAACAACTTACAGTAACCTATAACTTTTGTATTAGATGATCCAATTCTCTCTTCTCATCTCAACAGGCAGTTACATGTACATGTCCATAAGCATGCATCTCCTGTCCCCACATGGCCCCAATTCACACATAAAATCTATTCTATTTCCCTGTCCCAGAGAGTTCCATGTCATTGTGCCCCCATCCCTTTTCCTACACCTAACCTCTACGAAATGTAGGTTGGCTATTATTCATTTAATAGCTAGTTCAACAATAAGTGAATACATATTTATCTTTCTGGGTCTGGTTACCTCACTCAGAATGTTTCTTTCTCTAATTCCATCTGTTTGCCTGCAAATTTCATGATGTACTTTTTTTAAGAGTAATATTCCATTGTGTAAATGTACTACATTTTCTTTATCTATTCTTTTGCTGAGGGGTATCTAGGTTGTTTCCAGTTTCTGGCTATTATGAACAAAACAGCAATGAACATGGCTGAACAAGCATCCTTGTGGTAAGATGAGATAGGACAATATGGGCTGGCTCCTGATTTTAGTGAATTCCATTGCATTTCTATTTAAATTCATGTTGACTATGGGCTTGCTGCAAGTTACCTTTATTGTGTTTAGGTATGTCTATTGTATTCCTAATCTCTCCAAGACTTTTATCATGAAGTAATGTTAGATTTTTTTTCAAAGGCTTTTTCTGCATCTAATGTGATGATCAAATAGTTGTTGTCTTTAGTTATTTTTATTGGATATTTTATTTATTTACATTTCAGATGTCATCCCCTTTCCCCATTTCCTCTCTCTAGAAACCCCCATCCCATCCCACCTCCTCCTTTTTCTTTTATACCATTTTAATCACATGTAAGTGTTAAGGTCAGTTCTAGGTTGAGGAACGAGCAATACAATAGATGAAAATAGTCAAAGAACAAGCAAGACAACAAATACAAATAGTCAAAGAAAACGCAAGACAATAAACAAAATTCCATGAACACTCCCGTGATCACTGTTTCTTAGGGCTTGTCAGGATTGTTAAACCACAAGGACATCTCTGTGCTGAAGCCTATTGATCATTGTGGAGGATATTTTTGATGTATTCTTGGATTCAGTTTGCAAATATTTTATGGATTATTTTTAAATGTATATTCATAAAAGAAATTGGCCTGTGATTCTTTTTCTTTGTTTAGTCTTTATGTGATTTGACTATCAGGGTAATTGTAGATTCAAAAATGAGTTGGGTAATGTTTATTCTGTTTCTAATTTTTTTTTGGAATAATTTGAGGAGTATTGGTGTTAGCTCTTCTTTGAAAGTCTGGTAGAATTGTGTGCTAAAAACATCTGACCCTGGGTTTTTTGGCTGGTTTTTTTTTTTTTAATTGTAGTGCTTTGAATAGGTTTCGCTCCCATAGACTCATGTGTTTGAAAATGCTTGGTCCAGGGTGTGGCACTATTAGAAGGTGTGACCTTATTGGAGGGAATGTGTCACTGTTGGGGTAGGCTTTCAGATCCTCCTCCTGGCTGCCTGGAGACAGTCTTCCCCTGACGGCCTTGAAATCAAGATGTATAATTGTTAGCCTCTTCTCTAGGACTGTGTCTGCCTAGACACTGCCATGTTTCCTGCCATGATGACAATCTGATCTGATAAGCCAGCCCCAATAAAATGGTGGCTCTTATAAGAGTTTCCTTGGTCATGGTGTCTCTTCTCAGTAATGAAAACCCTAACTAAAACATCTATACACATCAAAACCATATCTTGGGAATAGAGAGATAGTTCAGTTGTTAAGAGCATTTGACACTCTTGCAGAAGATCTAGGTTGGGTTCCCAGCACCCACACTGTGACTAGCAACCATCTGTACCTGCATTTCCAGGAAATCCAGTGCCCTCTTCTGACTTCCATGGACACAAGGCATAAATATTATATATATATATGTATATATATACATATATATATATATATATCACAAATAAAATATATAATAAATCTAAAATTGCATGTTTTTGATTTGTCATTTTCAGAAAGAATACAGAAAACATAACAGGTATTGGCAACTTAAATCACAAGGAAGAATCCATAATTTAAGCTTCCTCCAGTATGAGTTTTTGATGGATGCCACAATTTACATCCTTTCATATTGTGCAGTTGCTTAAATGATTGTAGGTATCACTTCTGTCAAAAGCTTTATGCCAAAATGAAGTGACCAAGGTCTTTATGTTGGGTTTTTATCCCATCCATTTACAACTTAGCCACACACAAAGTCTCAAGGCACAGGGCATGGACAGAAATGCATTGACATCCCTTGCTGCTGTGGAACAAGACTGATCTCCAGTTTGATTCCCAATTGAGTCCATCTTCTCATCTCATATGTTTTGAGCACTGTCTGTAAGGAACTTATTGCTGCCCACTTAGGCCCT